>NC_058080.1:733010276-733224868 GCF_014858855.1 Bufo gargarizans
AGACATAATGTTCTCCTCTCCCCTAGACTCCAGCTTCAAGCCCTACATCACCAAGAGCTCCAGGAGATGAAAGAGTGGAAGTTTTGAAGGAAGATCTGCATGGCCACAGTATGAGAGTCAGCAAGGTAACCCAGCTTTATGTGTTTCAGACCCTGCTGCTACAAAGGAATAACATGTTAAGACACCCTATGCATCCCAGAATAGAGGACACTGCAGCCTTGGTTGCCAAATTGAAATTGTTAGCCAGAGATCCCAGACACTTAGACTTCAGTCAGAAAATAACTATTTAGAGGGTGATTGCTGAAAACTGCTTCCTCAGCTCATGATTGGACATATGGGAAGAAATTGCACTGCGTATAGATAATTGCTGGATGTAAAACAACTCCTATTTTTCACACAGTAAAGAGAGACTTTCATTTGGTTAATCTGGTCTGGTAACTGACTCTCCTAACAAGACACACTGGCCATCACACGTCCATCACATACCCAGCCTAGCACTCACAGGGACATTAACATCAAGGACACCCCCGAACCACCATCAGGCAAGGAGCTCATGACTATAGGGAGTCCCCTGAGGGAACACAGGGTGACCCTCCTTGACTGAACTGACCCATGGGACCAACGGTCTGAGGCGGTATACTGTGACACATCACCATCAGGGCCACTTCCACTCCCTTCCTCTACTACAGCTTCCCCATGGGCTCGCTGCAGTAAATGACCAAACTAAAAGGTCGGAAGCAAAGGGAAGGTTAGAAACTGGAACCATGGGGATAAAACATAATGGGAAAGCTCAGGGCAAGAGGGAGCTAGTGTTTAAAAATGTTGGTCAGGTTTGGAATAGCAGTGTTATGAAGTATATGTGGATCTGCAGTGTAACTTGAACTGATTTGGCTTGGGGCTACTCTTAAGGCTACATTCACACAAACGTATTTTTTTTCCCTGTCCGTTCAGTTTTTATTGCAGATCCCCAATTTGCGGACCGCAAAACACATGCGGTCGTGTGAATGTAGCCTAAGGGTGTTATCTAAATGGCTCCCCCAGTATTCACTCTTTAAGGCCTGTACAGGCATCTGGACTCTGCTGTAGGGAACTCTCCAGACCTCTACCTCTTGAAGTAGTCTCTGTTCAGGTGATGGCTCACTCACAGGTGTCAAGAGACACTGGTGCGGACCAAAGGTTCAGGCAAAACCATAGTCTGAGACAAGCCAAGGTCAGGGCAGGTAGAGCATGTGCAATCCAATAAATAGTCTGAGGTCAGTATGGACATCACGGAGATCAGGTATAGGTCAGGCCAGGTAGTCAAAGGTCAAATCTGGGAAGTAGGCAGTAGTCGGTGCATAGGCAGATTAACTTGGAAACAGCACATGTTTGAAGGACACTTGCAAACTAGAACCAGAAGGTGCTGAAGGACCTGGTCACATGCACAGTCTAGGAAGGACCTCAGAGCTATTCCTGTTCAGACACATATCCCTGAGAGAGACGTGTGTGTGCAGAGCTGCAGGGGAGAGATACAGACTCTGCATAGGGCTGTAGTGTCGCCGCCAAGCAACCATGGTAGCCACTGTACAGAAGCACCAGAAACTGTAACAGTTTACTGCCTTATTGTCACAGACTTACCTGTGCAGGCCACAGCAGCGAGATCTCAAGCTTCCGGCGCAACCACACTGGAAAGACGCCCTGCAGAGTAGGGAACGTCGACCGGTTGCAGACTTGCTGCCTAGGGCTTGCACTGCAAGTAGGCAGGGAAAGCGGGCTGGGTTTCAGTTAGGGCTCACTGTCTGTGTGTTCCTGCTTACTGTGCTGACATTTGTAGGATGGAACATGGGGAGATTGCAGGTCATCATTTTGGTGAGATTGTGATAAAGTCTCAAAGTGTATGTTCTCAATAGACAGGGTCATGGGCACTTAGATCAGTAACGGGAGCTTGGATTACGGGACCAAGAAGGGAGTTCAAAGTTCTGAAAAGCATATCCTAAAGATAGGTCATATCTGATGCCTGGAAAACCCCTTTAAAACTCATGGACCCCTATGCAAAATCAATAACATGACCTCTCACCTGCCATTTACTATTTATAATAGTGGTGTCTTCTTGGCAGAGATGTTTTTGGGCCCAGGGCTAGGGTATGACAGCTACCTCTGCACCTCCTATGGTTATGCTTCTGTAGAGAGTACAGGGTGTTTTAAGATGGTCCAAATAGATGCCTGGTATATTTCTGTGATAGTACAGATGTTGGTAGACAAAGAGATGGAGAAGGGACATTGGAAATATCAGAGTGATGACCATAGTAGCTTCTATTCCTCTCCACTGATACTCCTGGGACGTTTTCCATACATTTTAACCCTATAAATCCAAAGTGATGTTTAAGGCAAGCCCTGATAACATCTCTACAACCATTTACACAGCTGAATTCCTCCGAGAAGAAGGAATGTGATGGTTTAAGATAATGCGACTGACTTCCGTCATAATATTTAAGATATCTGTGAATATCCCCGTAAGTTTGGAGACTTAAGGCATCTAAGATTATCTTAGGTTAAATGTTATGTGATGTTGGTGTTAGTAGTAGACACTGAGTGCGTCTCCTGGACTAATGAACCCTTGTTGCAGAAGAAATTTGTTCTCTTAGGCCTCATGCACTCTGCAAAACAAGGATACCGGCCGCTTGTGTTCCGCATTTTGTGGAACAGAACGTCCGGCCCACAATTGAGCAGTCCTATCCTTGTCTGTTATATGGAAAAGATTAGGACGTGTTCTATTTTTTTTTGTGGGGCCATGGAACGGACATGCGGACAGCACACGGAGTGCGGTCAGCATCTTTTGCGGCCCCATTGAAGTGAATGGTCCACGGCAGGGGCGTAACTACCATAGCAGCAGACCATGCAACTGCTATGGGGCCAAGGGCAAGAGGGGGCCCAGTCTTAGTTGGGATCATCTCCTCTTCTACTGGAGGCGAAAACTTGGCCAGGACTCTACACTCTAAAGGAACAACTTTTAGCAAATAAGGAAGTGGAAAAAATGGCCCAACGGTCATTGAAAAGGGTTCAGAAAGAAACCCTTCTGTCCTGTGTGGGGGGCCTGGTTTGATCCTTGCTATGAGGCCCTTACTTCTCTATGTACGCCACTGGTCCATGGTCTCGTGCATAAGGCCTTAGGATGGGGCTAGGTTTATGTCAAGCTTCAGTTTGCACGTACATGCTATATACATGGACAAAATTGTTAGTACCCTTCTGTTAAAGAAAGAAAAACCCACTATGGTCACTGAAATCATTTGAAACTGACAAAGGTTATAATAAATAAAAACTCCTGAAAATCAGCTACTGAAAATCAGACATTGCTTTTGAACTGTGGTTCAACAGAATAATTTAAAAAAAAACTAATGAAACCAGCCTGGGCAAAAATGATGGTACCCCTAGAAAAGATTGAAAGTAATTAGACCATAGGGACATGTTAAACTAAGATGTGTCCTGTAATTAGCATCACAGGTGTCTTCAAATTTGTAATCAGTCAGTCTGCCGATTTAAAGGGTGAGAAGTAGTCACTCTCTTGTTTGCTATCATGGTGGGTACCACACTGAACATAGGCCAAAGAAAGATAAGGAGAGAGTTGTCTCAGGAGATTAGAAAGAAGATTAACCACTTCAGCCCTGCTAGCTGAAACCCCCTTAATGACCAGGCCACTTTTTACACTTCTGCACTACACTACTTTCACCGTTTATTGCTCGGTCATGTAACTTACCACCCAAATGAATTTTACCTCCTTTTCTTCTCACTAATAGAGCTTTCATTTGGTGGTATTTCAATGCTGCTGACATTTTTACTTTTTTTGTTATTAATTTAAAATTTTAAATGACATTTTTCACTTTCAGTTGTAAAATTTTGCAAAAAAAACTACATCCATATATAAATATTTCACTAAATTTATTGTTCTACATGCCTTTGATAAAAAAAAAATGTTTGGGCAAAAAAAAAATGGTTTGGGTAAAAGTTATAGCATTTACAAACTATGGTACAAAAATGTTAATTTCCGCTTTTTGAAGCAGCTCTGACTTTCTAAGCACCTGTCATGTTTCCTGAGGTTCTACAATGCCCAGACAGTACAAACACCCCACAAATGACCCCATTTCGGAAAGTAGACACCCTAAGGTATTCACTGATGGGCATAGTGAGTTCATAGAACTTTTTATTTTTTGTCACAAGTTAGCGGAAAATGATGATTTTTTTATTTTATTTTTTCTTACAAAGTCTCATATTCCACTAACTTGTGACAAAAAATAAAAACTTCCATGAACTCACTATGCCCATCACAAAATACCTTGGGGTGTCTTCTTTCCAAAATGGGGTCACTTGTGGGGTAGTTATACTGCCCTGGCATTCTAGGGGCCCAGATGTGTGAGAAGAAGTTTGCAATCAAAATCTGTAAAAAAATGACCTGTGAAATCCGAAAGGTGCACTTTGGAATGTGGGCCCCTTTGCCCACCTAGGCTGCAAAAAAGTGTCACACATCTGATATCGCCGTACTCAGTAGAAGTTGGGGAATGTGTTTTGGGGTGTCATTTTACATATACCCATGCTGGGTGAGAGAAATATCTTGGCAAAAGACAACTTTTCCCATTTTTTTATACAAAGTTGGAATTTGACCAAGATATTTATCTCACCCAGCATGGGTATATGTAAACTGACACCCCAAAACACATTGCCCAACTTCTCCTGAGTACGGCGATACCAGATGTGTGACACTTTTCTGCAGCCTAGGTGGGCAAAGGGGCACACTTTCCAAAGAGCACCTTTAGGATTTCACCGGCCATTTTTTACAGATTTTGATTTCAAACTACTTCGCAAACATTAGGGCCCCTAAATTGCCAGGGCAGTATAACTACGCCACAAGTGACCCCATTTTGGAAAGAAGACACCCCAAGGTATTCCGTGAGGGGCATGGCGAGTTCCTAGAATTTTAAATTTTTTGTCACAAGTTAGTGGAATATGAGACTTTGTTAGAAAAAAAAAAAAAATAATAAAATCATCATTTTCCGCTAACTTGTGACAAAAAAAATAAAAAATTCTAGGAACTCGCCATGCCCCTCACGGAATACCTTGGGGTCTCCTTTCCAAAATGGGGTCACTTGTGGGGTAGTTATACTGCCCTGGCATTCTAGGGGCCCTAATGTGTGCAAAGTAGTTTGAAATCAAAATGTGTAAAAAATGGCCTGTGAAATCCTAAAGGTGCTCTTTGGAATGTGGGCCCCTTTGCCCACCTATGCGGCAAAAAAGTGTCACACATCTGGTATCACCGTACTCAGGAGAAGTTGGGGAAAGTATTTTGGGGTGTCATTTTACATATACCCATGCTGGGTGAGAGAAATATCTTGGCAAAAGACAACTTTTCCAATTTTTTTATACAAAGTTGGCATTTGACCAAGATATTTATCTCACCCAGCATGGGTATATGTAAAATGACACCCCAAAACACATTTCCCAACTTCTCCTGAGTACGGCAATACCACATGTGTGACACTTTTTTGCAGCCTAGATGCGCAAAGCGGCCCAAATTCCTTTTAGGAGGGCATTTTTTGACATTTGGATCCCAGACTTCTTCTCACGCTTTCAGGCCCCTAAAATGCCAGGGCAGTATAAATACCCCACATGTGACCCCATTTTGGAAAGAAGACACCCCAAGGTATTCCGTGAGGGGCATGGCGAGTTCCTAGAATTTTATTTTTTTGGGCACAAGTTAGCGGAAATTGATTTTTTTTGTATTTTCTCACAAAGTCTCCCTTTCCGCTAACTTGGGACAAAAATTTCAATCTTTCAATATGCCCCTCACGGAATACCTTGGGGTGTCTTCTTTCCGAAATGGGGTCACATGTGGGGTATTTATACTGCCCTGGCATTTTAGGGGCCCTAAAGCGTGAGAAGAAGTCTGGAATATAAATGTCTAAAAAATGTTATGCATTTGGATCCCGTGAGGGGTATGGTGAGTTCATGTGAGATTTTATTTTTTGACACAAGTTAGTGGAATATAAGACTTTGTAAGAAAAAATAAATAAATTTCCGCTAACTTGGGCCCAAAAAAATGTCTGAATGGAGCCTTACAGGGGGTGATCAATGACAGGGGGGTGATCAATGACAGGGGGTGATCAGGGAGTCTATATGGGGTGATCACCCCCCTGTCATTGATCACCCCCCTGTAATGCTCCATTCAGACGTCTGTATGATTTTTACGGATCCACAGATACATGGATCGGATCCGCAAAACGCATACGGATGTCTGAATAGAGCCTTACAGGGGGGTGATCAATGACAGGGGGGTGATCAGGAAGTCTATATGGGTGATCACCCCCTTGTCATTGATCACCCCCCTGTAAGGCTCCATTTAGACGTCCGTATGTGTTTTGCGGATCCGATCCATGTATCCGTGGATCCGTAAAAATCATACGGACGTCTGAATGGAGCCTTACAGGGGGGTGATCAATGACAGGGTGGTGATCAATGACAGGGGGGTGATCAGGAAGTCTATATGGGTGATCACCCCCTTGTCATTGATCACCCACCTGTAAGGCTCCATTCAGACGTCCGTATGTGTTTTGCGGATCCGATCCATGTATCCGTGGATCCGTAAAAATCATACGGACATCTGAATGGAGCCTTACAGGGGGGTGATCAATGACAGGGGGGTGATCAATGACAGGGGGGTGATCAGGAAGTCTATATGGGTGATCACCCCCTTGTCATTGATCACCCACCTGTAAGGCTCCATTCAGACGTCCGTATGTGTTTTGCGGATCCGATCCATGTATCCGTGGATCCGTAAAAATCATACGGACGTCTGAATGGAGCCTTACAGGGGGTGATCAATGACAGGGAAGTGATCAGGAAGTCTATATGCGTGATCACCCCCTTGTCATTGATCACCCCCATGTAAGGCTCCATTCAGACGTCCGCATGTGTTTTGCGGATCCGATCCATGTATCCGTGGATCCGTAAAAATCATACGGACGTCTGAATGGAGCCTTACAGGGGGGTGATCAATGACAGGGGGGTGATCAATGACGGGGGGGGGGTGATCAGGGAGTGTATATGAAGTGATCAGGGGTTCATAAGGGGTTAATAAGTGACAGGGGGGTGTAGTGTAGTGTTTTGTGGTACTTTACTGAGCTGCCTGTGTCCTCTGGTGGTCGATCCAAACAAAAGGGACCACCAGAGGACCAGGTAGCAGGTATATTAGACGCTGTTATCAAAACAGCGTCTAATATACCTGTTATGGGTTAAAAAAATCACATCTCCAGCCTGCCAGCGAACGATCGCCGCTGGCAGGCTGGAGATCCACTCGCTTACCTTCCGTTCCTGTGAGCGCGCGCGCCTGTGTGCGCGCGTTCACAGGAAATCTCGCGTCTCGCGAGATGACGCGTATATGCGTCGTCGAGCGCACAGCTGCCACCTCCGGACCGCAGATCTGCGTTAGGCGGTCCGGAGGTGGTTAAAGACAAACATGTTAAAGGTAAAGGCTATGACCATCTCCGAACAGCTTGATGTTTCTGTTACTACGGTTGCACATATTATTCAGAAGTTTAAGGTCTACGTGACTGTAGCCAACCTCCCTGGACCTGGCCACAAGAGGAAAATTGATGACAAATTGAAGAGACAGAAAATATGAATGGTAATCAAAGAGATTAGAGGTGAACGCCAAGGTTAAAGGGGTGGTCCCTGCACCGCCACTGCTGCTTCTCCCTGCACACCAATAAAAACATCCGGTGTCGGGGGGCGGGGGGGGAGCCAATGGAATGCGGGGATGGGGACGAGCCTCCCTAGCATCGCGGCTGACACTAGGGAGACTCGCCCATGTCCCCGCCTGCCATTGGCTGTTCCCTCCCCCCCGACACCGGATGTTTTCTATTGGTGTGCAGGGAGAAGCAGCAGTGGCGGTGCGGGGACCAGGAGTGGCGCGGGGAGCGGGATAAGTATATTACCTGTGAGGGTCCCGGCACATGGAGGGGATGTTTCTGAAATCGTTAAACCCCTTTAAGGTACATCAGTGTCAGATCGCACCACCCGGATCTTTTTGGCAAGTCATGTCAGCTCTATGTTCACAGACGCAAAGATGAAGCAAAAAGAAAAGAACATTGTACCTAGTTTTGTCTTCCTAGAAGCCCAGACAATTCCTTAGAGATGTCTAAGGCCTCATGCACACGACCGTAGTTGCGGTCCGCATCCGATTCAATTTTTTGGGTGGATCAGATGTGGACCCATTCATTTAAAAGTGGCTGCAAAAGATGTCGCATCCGTATGTCCGTTCCGCGGCCCTGCAAAACAGTAGAACATGTCCTATTCTTGTCCGTTTTAAGGGGAGGACGTGTGGATCCGCAAAATGTGTGGTATTTGTGTTTTGTGGATCTTCGATTTGCAGACCGTAAAAACGGATACGATTGTGTGCATGAGGCCTAAGATTGACCAGTGCATAAGGTCATTCCAGACCACCCCACCTCTGGAATATTCCTGCTGTCCAAGGATTCTTCTAGCTTGTTCTTCTTACTTAAAGTTTGTGGAGGAACTAGGGATATGGGATGTGCAGTATCAGAAAAACATTGCTGATTTCTTCTAATCTTCTAAAAAAATATAGCGCCACACCTGTCCACTGGTTGTATGTGGTATTGCAACTCATTGCCATTGAATTAAGTTGACCAATACTGCAGAAAACTTGTGGACAGTTGTGATACTGTTTTTAGAAGAAAACAGAAATGTTTTATCTAATTCTGTACAGCCCATTCCACCTTAATTTTCTAGACTTTTCTATACTAATATAAGATTTTACCCTTCCAGCCTCACAATCATAATAGTGCAACTGGAAAAAAAAAAAAAGACTTTGCCATTTAACCTTAAAATGAAGGTGCAATGACGTTAACTTGAATGGGCTGAGTACGTGCCACTTCTCCATACATTTTGAATGGAGTTTTTCATGATCCCAGAATGGCTGTCGGTGACCATGCTGTACATTGAGGCCATTTTGCTGAAGATATTGTGTTATTAAAGGGCATCTGTCAGCAGTTTTGTACCTATGACACCGGCTGACCTGTTACATGTGCACTTGGCAGCGGAAGGCATCTGTGTTGGCCCCATGTTCATATGTGTCCGCATTGCTGAGAACAATGATGTTTTATTATATGCAAATGAGACTCTAGGAGCAATGGGGGCGTCACCATTACACCTAGAGGCTCTGTTCTATCTGCACATTGATTGACAGGGCCAGGCCGTGTAAACGTCATCACATCTGGTCCTGTCAATTAAAGTGCAGAGGGCGCACCCGTTGCAGAGAGAGCAGAGCCTCTAAGTGTAATAGCGACACCCCCATTGCTCCTACAGGCTCATAGTTACTACAACAGACATGTCAGGAGAGGTGCAATTCCATCCCCAGAAACCAGTGAAATGTGGAGGTAGGCTATGAAAATGTCAGGATATCGCTGTGAGAGTCGCTGCTTTTCCTGAGGAGATCCAGCTTTTAAAGGGGTTCTCTCACTTCAGCAAGTGGCATTTATCATGTAGAGAAGGTTAAAACAAGGCACTTACTAATGTATTGTGATTGTCCATTTTGCCTCCTTTACGGGCTGGATTCATTTATCCATCACATTATACACTGCTCGTTTCCATGGTTGCGACCACCCTGCAATCAGCGGTGGCCGTGCATGCACACTATAGGAGAACACGCCAGCCTCTCTGGTGGCTGGGACTGTGGGAGCGTGTTTAGGCTGGTTCTTTTGTCCTATATTGTGCAAGCACGACCACAACTGATGGTTTGCAGGGTGGTCTGTAACCATGGAAACGAGCAGCGTGATAGACAAATTAATCTAGCCATCAAAGGAAGCAATATGGATAATCACAATACATTAGTAAGTGCCTTGTAGTAACTTTCTCTACATGATAAATGCCATTTGCTGAAGTGAGACGACCCCTTTAAGGAGTTCTTAGTGCAACGCATCCTCGGAAAAAGAACATAGCAAATTATCTGTGTGGGAGCAGGTATCTGCACTGAAGAAGCTATGTTCTTGACTTTGTCAGAGGGGCTTTATGTTCCTCTCCAGTCCCTCCCGACCACGGAGCTCTTTACAGAAATGCAGTCATAAATAAACCACTTCTACATGCGGAGAGAATACTGTAGCTCCATCTCCTTACTACAATCCCCTCCTGAATAAAGTGCTGACGCTGCAGCGGGAACTGTCTAGAAAGCTTAGTGACAGCCGCAGAATCCATTAGAAGGTCCTCCGCTTCTGAAGGATACAGAAAAGATCTTCCTAGGAAAAACTTAACCCGTCCTCTACTCTATTACGGTGTGTTAATATACACTCACCCAAAGAAATATTAGGAACACCTGTTCTATTTCTCATTAATGCGATTATCTAGTCAACCAATCACATGGCAGTTGCTTCGATGCATGTAGGGTTGTGGTCCTGGTCAAGACAATCTCCTGAACTCCAAACTGAATGTCAGAATGGGAAAGAAAGGTGATTTAAGCAATTTTGAGCGGGGCATGGTTGTTGGTGCCAGACGGGCCGGTCTGAGTATTTCACAATCTGCTCAGTTACTGGGATTTTAACGCACAACCATTTCTAGGGTTTACAAAGAATGGTGTGAAAAGGGAAAAACATCCAGTATGCGGCAGTCCTGTGGGCGGAAATGCCTTGTTGATGCTAGAGGTCAGAGGAGAATGGGCCGACTGATTCAAGCTGATAGAAGAGCAACGTTGACTGAAATAACCACTCGTTACAACCGGGGTCTGCAGCAAAGCATTTGTGAAGCCACAACACGCACAACCTTGAGGCGGATGGGCTACAACAGCAGAAGACCCCACCGGGTACCACTCATCTCCACTACAAATAGGAAAAAGAGGCTACAATTTGCACGAGCTCACCAAAATTGGACTGTTGAAGACTGGAAAAATGGTTTCTTGAACATGACAATGAGTTCACTGTACTAAAATGGCCCCCACAGTCACCAGATCTCAACCTAATAGAGCATCTTTGGGATGTGGTGGAACGGGAGCTTCGTGCCCTGGATGTGCATCCCTCAAATCTCCATCAACTGCAAGATGCTATCCTATCAATATGGGCCAACATTTCTAAAGAATGCTATCAGCACCTTGTTGAATCAATGCCACATAGAATTAAGGCAGTTCTGAAGGCAAAAGGGGGTCCAACACCGTATTAGTATGGTGTTCCTAATAATTCTTTAGGTAAGTGTATATCACTGGCACCACTCGAGTAGCATTACTACCAGGGCAGAGCAACTCACTGACGCCTTCTTTTTCTTTGTCATGGATGACGTTAAAGTGGACAGAGGGTTTATAGTTAAGGATCCTGGTCGTTGAACCCTTGTGATACTAAAATCAGCAGCAATCTATTGAGCAAGGAAGAGAGGTCCTTTTGTTCCTTGATTGCCAACCTTGATGATAGTGATTACCGATCCTGTGTCTGCAGTGTCCGTCAAAGGTATATGACTCCTGACATTACAGAAGCCTCTGATGTTCACTACTATATCTGAATCCCCCATAGGTTCAATGTTAAAGTTTGTAATTGGATTGAAAACTGGCTGAAGGACCGTGTCCTGAGAGTTGTGGTCAATGATTCCTATTCAGAATGGTCCCGGGTTATAAGTGGTGACCTCAAGGTTCAGTGCTGGGCCCTCTATTATTTAATTTATTTATTAATGATATTGAGGACGGAATTAATAGCACCATTTCTATTTCTGCAGATGACACTAAGCTGTTTAGAACTGTACAGTCTATGGAAGATGTCCATAAACTACAAGCTGACTGGGACACTCCGAGTCATTGGGAATCAACTCGGCAAATGAGGTTCAATGTGGATAAATGTAAAGTTCTGCATCTTGTTAGTAATAATCTCCGTGTATCACATGTCCTAGGTGGGAGAGTCACTTATAGAGAAGGATTTGGGTGTCCTTGTAGATGGTAGATTAAATAACAGCACACAATGTCAATCAGCTGCTTCTAAGGCCACCAGGATATTGTCATGCATTAAACAAGGCATGGACTACAGGTGCAGGGATGTGATATTACCGCTTTACAAAGCATTGGTGCGGCCTCATCTGGAATATGCAGTTCAGTTCTGGGCACTAGTACATAGAAAGGATGCCCTGTAGCTGGAGAGAGTACAGAGGAGAGCGACTAAACTCATAAGGAGCCTGGAGGGTCTTAGTTATAAACTAGGCATGGACTCGCGGGGCAGGGATGTGATATTACCACTTTATAAAGCGTTGGTGCGGCCTCATCTGGAATACGCAGTCCAGTTATGGGCACCAGTCCATAGTAATTACGCTCTGCAGCTGGAGAGAGTACAGAGGAGAGCGACTAAACTGATAAGGGGCATGGAGGGTCTTAGTTATAAATGAGGCATGGACTCACAGGGCAGGGATGTGATATTACCACTTTATAAAGCATTGGTGCGGCCTCATCTGGAATATGCAGTTCAGTTCCGGGCACCAGTACATAGAAAGGATGCCCTGGAGCTGGAGAGAGTACAGAGAAGAGCGACTAAACTGATAAGGAGCCTGGAGGGTCTTAGTTATAAAGAAAGAATGAAATGTATTTAGTCTTGATAAGAGATGTCTAAGGGGGGGACATGATTAACCTGTACAAATATATAAGTGACCCATACGAAAAATACAGTGAAAACTGTTCCATGTAAAAATCCCCTCAAAAGACAAGGGGGCACTGACTCCGACTGGAGAAGAAAGAGTTCAGTCTCCAGAAGCGTCAAAGTTTCTTTACTGTAAGAACTGTGAATTTGTGGAATAGACTTCCTCAGGACGTGGTCACAGCATGAACAGTGGACGGGTTTAGATGAATTCTTAGAACTAAATAATATTAATCTTTATGTAGATGTACAGAAGTCAGGTTCTCACTCCCTTTCCCTTAATTTCCATCCCCACCCATCCCTTAGTTGAACTTGATAGACATGTGTTGAACTGTACCTCTGTATCTACATGCATGTAACTATGTATGCAGCGTTTACTGGATGCCTATGTAAGGAATAGCATAGTCAACAGCTGAAAACAAGGTATACCAATGTACGCCAGCCAACCAGTTACCCAAAAGACACCTTTTTTTGGCATCCGTCAGGTGAATTAAATCCTTTGGAGTTATCCAGATTATACCCCGGGAGCTTTCCAATCCTGAGGATTGGTCATCAGTATCTAATCAGTGGGGGTCCAACCCCCGGGACCTGCACTGATCAGCTGTTGAGTGCTGCGGCCTCTTTTTAGGACAGTGACATCATGTTCATTGGTCACATGGCCTAGGCGCAGCTCAGTCCCATTCAAATGAATGTAATACCAAGCACAGCTACTATACAATGTATGGCGCTATGCATGGTAAGCCTTGAGGAGGCCACTGCCCTCACTGCAGTACCGCTGTCTCCTCATGCAGCTGATCAGCGGGGATGACAGGTGTCATTCCCCCCTGAGGATAGGTGATCAGTGTTAAACACTCAGAAAAACCCCTTTAAATAACAGTCAAGTGACCAGTGCCTAACAAGGGCTGTAAAAGAAATAAAATACAAATAAAATAAAATAAAACAAAAACAGGAACATAAAATGCTGCCAATTACCAAACTAAAAACTGAAAGCTTGCCCTGATCACCCGAGATTCTGCACATTACATATCCAAATGACTAAAACATAATGGGTTAACCACTGGATGTATGTGAGAGGTAGCTGGTGTCCTGTAAGATATACTGCTCACTAAACGTCCAAGGACATTAGTAAGGATGGGATCGCATTGGCGTTATGGAATTCCGTTATAACAGAGTTATAACAGAAAATAATGGAATTCTAGGACGGAATGCAAAACGGAAGCCTTTAAGAGGCATTCCGTTTTGCTCCGTCCTAATACATGTCTACGGGGACAAATAACGGTTTCCATTTGTTTCCGTTATACATGACGGAAAAAATAGTCCTGTCGACAGGTATAACGAAAACTATAACGGAATTCCATAACTCCAATGCGAACCCGCCCTAAAATGGTAGCACACCTGCTATCTGCTGTACAACAGACTGCCTCTCTGTGCTGCACGGGCTTGTTAAGGTCAAGACAAGCTGAAAATTGTGCAGGATCAGTGTATGGTCTGTACTGGGAAAGAAGCGTAGTATATCGTAGAACACATAGGGAATCCATTTTTATGCTTTAGTTTTGTGTAAATTTATGAAAATAAAAACATGTTACATTTTCTCATACTAAAGCAATTATGGCAAGAGAGAGAGAATAGGAAGAGGATCAACATCCAGCACTATAGGATATAAGTCTAAATAATGGGTTAAAGGTCAGAATTGATGTGGTCCAGCTACAGCGTAACCCTTACAAAAAAGTATACTTTAATATTACTACTTACAACAAACTATTTGTCCATTAGTGTCCAGGCGCATACCAAACCACCAAGATTGCTAGCCAGGATATGGGAAAAATAACCCTAATTACATGTCCTAAGACTAGGCCCTTAGCCCAGGGGAGACTCCTAATGGTGGAGGCCCCCTGTCCTCGAACCTACCTGGCAACTCCTAGTTTACCCTATTGTGCATGGGTTGATAATTGTTGACGTATGGTGGGCTGGTATAGGCATGGACAGAGAGGATCAGGAGGAAGTGACATCGTTAAGGCACCTATTAGATCTGCCGGGGAGAGACATTATAATAGTAACATAGTACATAAGGCCGAAAAAAGACATTTGTCCATCCAGTTCGGCCTGTTATCCTGCAAGTTGATCCAGAGGAAGGCAAAAAAAAACAAACCCTGTGAGGTAGAAGCCAATTTTCTCCACTTTAGGGGAATATAAACTTCCTTCCCGACTCCAATCAGGCAATCATATAATAATGCTCAGCCAGACTAAGGCTAATATAGATAGATAATAAATCGCCACAGAGGGGCAATGATAGACTCAAATTTTATTTATTAGATATATTCAATACATAGAGGATAAAAGTACCTCTATGAAGGATAGGTGAACAGGGGGGCTTACAAAAGGACAGACATATTGTCGCAATAGTTGATAGAGATCGATAGACTAATTTATAGTTATAGGAAGAGGCGCTCATTAGGTAGTAAGCAATGATATTCAGCTTAGCATAGTGGATGGAGTATGCTCACCTTTTGGTGTTGTGCATGTGTGGACACAACGTCCGTAAGGACAGACACACAAGGGGAGGGGGTCGGTGCTGCCGGTACCCGTTCAATCCTTTTGGATGGAGTGGCCAAAACTCCTGAGGACTGTTGAGGCGCGATACACAGCTGCACGCACCAGAGGGAGTCTCCAGCCATCTGGCCACTATTGCTGTTGGCGTCCCCAAGACTCCGAAACGCGTTGTCAACTGAACAATAAATAGCATTTATACCAAAAGAGGTACCCACACCGTGTGCTTGCACACAAACGATTCATAACTTTCTCATACTAAAAGAAAAATCAACAGCAAAAAATAATTCGAAACATGACAAAAAATTCATGCCAATATTTTATGGGAGTCCAACAAAAAAAGTTGGGGCCATTAAATAAAATTTTTAGGCGTGGATGATATACCGGATACATGTTTGCAAACGTCGACTGATGTATTAACAAGTGAAGAGCTGAAGGTACCTAACAGCGGAAACCTGTAACTGGCACCACTATAGGAACAAGCATTCCGCCAGCTTACTCCCAGCACTTGGGCTCCGGATATCCCGGGACACGTGGGACGCCCAAGAAACAAAGCTGACAGTGCAACAAGCCGAGATACCAGGACCGCGATCATTCAATAGCATGGTACAGTAACATACCGCTACAAAGTAACAAAGGAATATACCTGCTACACAGACGATTCTAGCGAAGGATTCCTACATTGAATAAAGCCGTAGGTAAGCTTACCTTTCAGCCATTCCACGTGGGACGCCACGAATGAAAGTTGAATCGTGAGTACCATCTATTCTATTTTAAGTCTGATCAAACAGCCTGAGCAGTGATTGCCTATTGAAAAATATTCAACTCTCAGAGAAACACATCAATATTACAATCAAAGTGATACCTTGTATAGGTTCTCTCCACCGTAACCATCAACATGAGACACAAGGTTTGAGTAAAAAGACTGACACTCTGTGATCACTATTCTTAAGATTGGCATTGCTGTACATTTTGGAACATACAAACTTTATCCCACCTCATACAGGAAGACTCATAGATCCTATTGAGGGGCCTTTTGCTCACGGTATGTGCCATTGCATCAAGACTTTTTTTTAAATTATAAGACCATCCAGGCTGTCTGAATACTGCAACTATCTGGACTCACTCCACCCTCTGTATTTTTTGATATTCTGGATTTTATCCCGCACTTTATTTTAGAAAGGAAGAAGCAATTTTCCATTTTCTTATTTATATTTATTTTTACTTTTATTTTTATACTTTTTTTTTAATATATTTTATATCTTATGTATTATATATGGGATGTCCTTTTGAAATACAATTTTTTGGTAGGACTTTTTTTTATCTAGTATCTACATGTGTATTGTTGTGCTACTGCTTATATTAAAAATTTAATTGATCAATTTGAAATCTATGTGATCCCATCTATCAGAGTGCCCATCCATCTTCATCATTTTCTTCTACTTGGTGAATAGGGTGTAACACTAGTTTGGAGCACCCATACATCATCAGTTAGAAGGTGAGCCGTCCTTTACTACCTTTCAAATAGATTTTATAGTCTGCTTACATCAATGGTCTATCCGGCATCGATATCTGATTTGTATGGGTCCGACACCCTGCACCCCCCCAAGACCAGCTGTTCTGCTTTAGCTCCAGAATTGCTGTGTGTAGTTGACAGAACTGGTTACTGCAGTATTCACTTCAGTGGGAGCAGCGCTCCCTACAATGGACGGATGGACAGAGCTGTGTACTTCTGGCACTGGAAGCGCTGTAGAACAGCTAATGGGCAAGGGCGCAGGGTGTCGGACCGCTGCCAACAAATATCGATAACCTACCCTGGATGGGCTATCAATATAAAAGGACCGTAAAAAAAATTCTTAAAAAACAAGTCTAGTGATTTAGACTCTGACCAGTAAGGGGTTAAAAGCCCTCCCCGGTAGCTCACCTTCTCTATGATGTGCATTGGTGAATTCTGGGAAGCTGGCACAGGTGGTGCTCGGGTGTGGTAGAAATTTTGACATATATTTATCTCTATAATTGACATGTCTGATCTAGACTCCAGGCCGGGTCTTTACAAGAATGGAAATAGGAGAAGATGGAAAATATTTAATCTCTGTGTAAGCGACATATGGAAACCCAATGCACAATCTGTAACAGGACCCCACCTGTGCCCCCTATAGCTACCCCTGTTGTGCACTGGGTATACGGGTATCCTCTAGAACAATTATCTGCTGTACAACAGACTGACACCTTTATGGCAGTGGGCATAGAACCATTTTTTCAACCAACAGATTTGACTTTGGGCTACTCCTAAGGGCATTATCCTGGCAGTCCTCTGGTTTTCACCCTTTAACTGGACTTAGCTGCAGGGGAACCACCAGGCCGCTACCTCCTGGAGTAATTTGTATATGATTTACAGATGACCCATGGGGGTCAGAGACACTGTTGCAGAAGTCCAAGGTAAAAAGATCAAGATAGAAGTCAGGCACAGGTCAGGTTAGGAAGCAGAGGGTCAGAATCCAGTAAATTGGCAGAAAGTCAGTACAAGGGCAGACAACAGAGATAACACACTTAGCAGGAAATTTAGCAAGCTATAGCACCTATTGCTCAGGCACCTTCCAACAGGCAGAAGCCTATATAGAGGGACAGAGCAGACCCGGAGGCCAGACTCGCGGGGAAGAGGGGAGCGGGAGGTGGGTCCATGGTGCTCGTACATGTGAGCAGGGCAGTGGCAGCCATGGTCCATAGCTGTAACTACTCTCTGTGCAGAAATGTTATAGGTCAATCCTAACTCAAAAGATAGTACAAAATGTAATTTTTTTCAACACAAGTTGGAAGGAAAAGTGTATATAAAATAAAAAATAAAGCTTCCCAAAAATAACTAAATACAGAAAACACATTGTTTTATGTCTACATCTCCTACACAGACCTATGGTTGCAAACACACTGTGTGTAGTCCAGTCCTGCAGCCATCCTTCCATCTGTACTTCCAGCTAATAAACTTTAGCAAGAACAAGGGGACAGGTGAATTTAGGACACGGCTATGTATGGAGTTGGCTTATAACCATGGGAACACATAGCTCTGCACGAGGTCTGTAACCACAAAACAGTAGGAGATTTTTAATCGGGATTATTTGCACAGTCGCTTCATTTTTTTCAATTTTAGCTTTACTGCAGCAATACACAGGATTGCAAATGTGTGCACACCCTGCAATGATTAGATTGCTGTTTCTCTGGAGCCGCGGGTTCTTCTACTATTGATATCCAACTGAGAATATTGCTATTGTGCTATAATTACTAACATGGCCCAGGAGGCTGGAAGCTGACGCAGGATTTCATTGGGTAAGTTCTCTGGCACGGTTTTCATGACTGATCCTTTGGATGAATGGTTCATAATTCCAGTTTTTTCAAAAACATTAGACAAGTCATTATTACAAATGATTATAATGCAAAGGCTGAGAGAGTTTATTATGACAAGGACGTAATGAATGTTAGATTTGAAATGGTCCTATAAACCATCAAAGAATTTGAAAATCAAATACAGTACATCCTGGGTTCACTTTCAGGACAAGTCTACATGTGCATTGACCATGCAGCAGTCACATTAAAAAAAGCTTCACCTCTCATGACATAGAGTTATAACTGATGAACTTAGCAAAACCCCAGGCACAAAAAGTGTCTGGTACTCAGCAAACTGCACTGTAGAAGGCTGCTTCTATTATATTTGTTGCACACTTTAGATATGTTTACACCTACCTCGAAAGAATCTTTAGCTCTCCTGTGTGGTGTAGTATAGAGGATCTGTCGGCTCTCCTGTGTGGTGTAGTATAGAGGATCTGTCAGCTCTCCTGTGTGGTGTAGTATAGAGGATCTGTCAGCTCTCCTGTGTGGTGTAGTATAGAGGATCTGTCAGCTCTCCTGTGTGGTGTAGTATAGAGGATCTGTCGGCTCTCCTGTGCGGTGTAGTATAGAGGATCTGTCGGCTCTCCTGTGTGGTGTAGTATAGAGGATCTGTCGGCTCTCCTGTGTGGTGTAGTATAGAGGATCTGTCAGCTCCCCTGTGTGGTGTAGTATAGAGGATCTGTCAGCTCTCCTGTGTGGTGTAGTATAGAGGATCTGTCAGCTCTCCTGTGTGGTGTAGTATAGAGGATCTGTCGGCTCTCCTGTGTGGTGTAGTATAGAGGATCTGTCTGCTCTCCTGTGTGGTGTAGTATAGAGGATCTGTCAGCTCTCCTGTGTGGTGTAGTATAGAGGATCTGTCAGCTCTCCTGTGTGGTGTAGTATAGAGGATCTGTCAGCTCTCCTGTGTGGTGTAGTATAGAGGATCTGTCAGCTCTCCTGTGTGGTGTAGTATAGAGGATCTGTCAGCTCTCCTGTGTGGTGTAGTATAGAGGATCTGTCAGCTCTCCTGTGTGGTGTAGTATAGAGGATCTGTCAGCTCTCCTGTGTGGTGTAGTATAGAGGATCTGTCGGCTCTCCTGTGTGGTGTAGTATAGAGGATCTGTCTGCTCTCCTGCGTGGTGTAGTATAGAGGATCTGTCAGCTCTCCTGTGTGGTGTAGTATAGAGGATCTGTCAGCTCTCCTGTGTGGTGTAGTATAGAGGATCTGTCGGCTCTCCTGTGTGGTGTAGTATAGAGGATCTGTCAGCTCTCCTGTGTGGTGTAGTATAGAGGATCTGTCAGCTCTCCTGTGTGGTGTAGTATAGAGGATCTGTCAGCTCTCCTGTGTGCTGTAGTATAGAGGATCTGTCAGATCTGCTGTGTGGTGTAGTATAGAGGATCTGTCAGCTCTCCTGTGTGGTGTAGTATAGAGGATCTGTCGACTCTCCTGTGCGGTGTAGTATAGAGGATCTGTCGGCTCTCCTGTGCGGTGTAGTATAGAGGATCTGCCGGCTCTCCTGTGTGGTGTAGTATAGAGAATCTGTCAGCTTTCCTGTGTGGTGTAGTATAGAGGATCTGTCGGCTCTCCTGTGTGGTGTAGTATAGAGGATCTGTCAGCTCTCCTGTGTGGTGTAGTATAGAGGATCTGTCGGCTCTCCTGTGCGGTGTAGTATAGGGGATCTGTCGGCTCTCCTGTGTGGTGTAGTATAGAGGATCTGTCAGCTCTCCTGTGCGGTGTAGTATAGAGGATCTGTCAGCTCTGCTGTGTGGTGTAGTATAGAGGATCTGTCGGCTCTGCTGTGCGGTGTAGTATAGAGGATCTGTCAGCTCTCCTATGTGGTGTAGTATAGAGGATCTGTCAGCTCTCCTGTGCGGGGTAGTATAGAGGATCTGTCAGCTCTCCTGTGTGGTGTAGTATAGAGGATCTGTCAGCCCTCCTGTGTGGTGTAGTATAGAGGATATGTCAGCTCTCCTGTGCGGGGTAGTAGAGGATCTGTCAGCTCTCCTGTGCGGGGTAGTATAGAGGATCTGTCAGCTCTCCTGTGTGGTGTAGTATAGAGGATCTGTCGGCTCTCCTGTGCGGGGTAGTATAGAGGATCTGTCAGCTCTCCTGTGCGGGGTAGTATAGAGGATCTGTTGGCTCTCCTCTGTGGTGTAGTATAGAGGATCTGTCGGCTCTCCTGTGTGGTGTAGTATAGAGGATTTAGGCTCTGCTGTGCCGCGCAGGATAGAGGATCTGTCGGCTCTGCTGTGTGGTGTAGTATAGAGGATCTGTCAGCTCTCCTGTGTGGTGTAGTATAGAGGATCTGTCGGCTCTGCTGTGTGGTGTAGTATAGAGGATCTGTCAGCTCTCCTGTGTGGTGTAGTATAGAGGATCTGTCGGCTCTGCTGTGTGGTGTAGTATAGAGGATCTGTCGGCTCTCCTGTGCGGTGTAGTATAGAGGATCTGTCATCTCTCCGGGGTGTGTTCCTGTGTGGGTAGTATAGAGGATCTGTCAGCTCTCCGTGTGGTGTAGTATAGAGGATCTGTCACTCTCCTGTGTGGTGTAGTATAGAGGATCTGTCAGCTCTGTGTGGTGTAGTATAGAGGATCTGTCGGCTCTCCTGTGTGGTGTAGTATAGAGGATCTGTCGGCTCTCCTGTGGGTGTAGTATAGAGGATCTGTCAGCTCTCCTGTGTGGTGTAGTATAGAGGATCTGTCAGCTCTCCTGTGTGGTGTAGTATAGAGGATCTGTCATCACCTGTGTGTAGTATAGAGGATCTGTCGGCTCTCCTGTGCGGTGTAGTATAGAGGATCTGTCAGCTCTCCGTGTGGTGTAGTATAGAGGATCTGTGCTCTCCTGTGTGGTGTAGTATAGAGGATCTGTCGGCTCTCCTGTGTGGTGTAGTATAGAGGATCTGTCAGCTCTCCTGGTGGTGTAGTATAGAGGATCTGTCAGCTCTCGTGTGGTGTAGTATAGAGGATCTGTCGGCTCTGCTGTGTGGTGTAGTATAGAGGATCTGTCAGCTCTCCTGTGTGGTGTAGTATAGAGGATCTGTCGGCTCTCCTGTGTGGTGTAGTATAGAGGATCTGTCATCTCTCCTGTGTGGTGTAGTATAGAGGATCTGTTGGCTCTCCTGTGTGGTGTAGTATAGAGGATCTGTCGGCTCTCCTGTGAGGTGTAGTATAGAGGATCTGTCGGCTCTCCTGTGCGGTGTAGTATAGAGGATCTGTCGGCTCTCCTGTGTGGTGTAGTATAGAGGATCTGTCGGCTCTCCTGTGTGGTGTAGTATAGAGGATCTGTCGGCTCTCCTGTGCGGTGTAGTATAGAGGATCTGTCGGCTCTCCTGTGTGGTGTAGTATAGAGGATCTGTCAGCTCTCCTGTGTGGTGTAGTATAGAGGATCTGTCGGCTCTCCTGTGTGGTGTAGTATAGAGGATCTGTCGGCTCTCCTGTGCTGGTGTAGTATAGAGGATCTGTCAGCTCTCCTGTGTGGTGTAGTATAGAGGATCTGTCATGCTCTCCGTGTGGTGTAGTATAGAGGATCTGTCGCTCTCCTGTGTGGTGTAGTATAGAGGAATCTGTCGGCTCTCCTGTGGGTGTAGTATAGAGGATCTGTTAGCTCTCCTGTGTGGTGTAGTATAGAGGATCTGTCAGCTCTCCTGTGTGGTGTAGTATAGAGGATCTGTCGGCTCTCCTGTGTGGTGTAGTATAGAGGATCTGTCAGCTCTCCTGTGTGGTGTAGTATAGAGGATCTGTCAGCTCTCCTGTGTGGTGTAGTATAGAGGATCTGTCAGCTCTCCTGTGTGGTGTAGTATAGAGGATCTGTCAGCTCTCCTGTGTGGTGTAGTATAGAGGATCTGTCAGCTCTCCTGTGTGGTGTAGTATAGAGGATCTGTCGGCTCTCCTGTGTGGTGTAGTATAGAGGATCTGTCGGCTCTCCTGGTGGTGTAGTATAGAGGATCTGTTGGCTCTCCTGTGTGGTGTAGTATAGAGGATCTGTCGGCTCTCCTGTGTGGTGTAGTATAGAGGATCTGTCGGCTCTCCTGTGTGGTGTAGTATAGAGGATCTGTCGGCTCTCCTGTGTGGTGTAGTATAGAGGATCTGTCGGCTCTCCTGTGTGGTGTAGTATAGAGGATCTGTCAGCTCTCCTGTGTGGTGTAGTATAGAGGATCTGTCAGCTCTCCTGTGTGGTGTAGTATAGAGGATCTGTCGGCTCTCCTGTGTGGTGTAGTATAGAGGATCTGTCAGCTCTCCTGTGTGGTGTAGTATAGAGGATCTGTCGGCTCTCCTGTGCGGTGTAGTATAGAGGATCTGTCAGCTCTCCTGTTGTGGTGTAGTATAGAGGATCTGTCGGCTCTCCTGTGTGGTGTAGATAGAGGATCTGTCCGGCTCTCCTGTGCGGTGTATATAGAGGATCTGTCAGCTCCCTGTGTGGTGTAGTATATGAGGATCCTGTCAGCTCTCCTGTGTGTGTAGTATAGAGGATCTGTCGGCTCTCCTGTGTGGTGTAGTATAGAGGATCTGTCAGCTCTCCTGTGCGGTGTAGTCTAGAGGATCTGTCGGCTCTCCTGTGTGGTGTAGTATAGAGATCTGTCAGCTCTCCTGTGTGGTGTAGTTATAGAGGATCTGTCAGCTCTCCTGTGTGGTGTAGTATAGAGGATCTGTGGCTCTCCTGTGTGGTGTAGTATAGAGGATCTGTCGCTCTCCTGTGTGGTGTAGTATAGAGGATCGTCGGCTCTCCTGTGTGGTGTAGTATAGAGGATCTGTGGCTCTCCTGTGTGGTGTATTATAGAGGATCTGTCGGCTCTCCTGTGTGGTGTAGTATAGAGGATCTGTCAGCTCTCCTGTGTGGTGTAGTATAGAGGATCTGTTCGGCTCTCCTGTGTGGTGTATTATAGAGGATCTGTCGGCTCTCCTGTGTGGTGTAGTATAGAGGAACTGTCGGCTCTCCTGTGTGGTGTAGTATAGAGGATCTGTCGGCTCTCCTGTGTGGTGTATTATAGAGGATCTGTCGGCTCTCCTGTGTGGTGTAGTATAGAGGATCTGTCGGCTCTCCTGTGTGGTGTAGTATAGAGGATCTGTCGGCTCTCCTGTTGTCACGAGGGTGTCAAGAACCACGCCTGACTCCGTTATACCCGGAGTCAGGAAGTCGCAGCGGTTGGCTGCGCGCTCTATGTAGCAAGATAGGGCTATTTCTTTATGGTAGCTTTCTGGGTTTGCTTTGCAACCCTTTTTGGCTCACTCAGGGATCCGTAGCTCCTTATCCTCAGCTGTTTCTTGTCTGTCACTCCCAACCTCCTTATATTCTCCTCTCCCACTTCTCTGGTTGCCAGATATAGAGCTTCCTGCCTGGACTTCTATACTGACCCACTGGAGCTGTGTTGCTGCGTTCCCTGGTTGTTGTTCCAGAACGTTACCCTCCGGATCCCTGTTGGGCCTTTGTGGTCTGCTGTTGTCGCCCACCTGGGATTACAGGGAGTGCAGAATTATTAGGCAAATGAGTATTTTGACCACATCATCCTCTTTATGCATGTTGTCTTACTCCAAGCTGTATAGGCTCGAAAGCCTACTACCAATTAAGCATATTAGGTGATGTGCATCTCTGTAATGAGAAGGGGTGTGGTCTAATGACATCAACACCTTATATCAGGTGTGCATAATTATTAGGCAACTTCCTTTCCTTTGGCAAAATGGGTCAAAAGAAGGACTTGACAGGCTCAGAAAAGTCAAAAATAGTGAGATATCTTGCAGAGGGATGCAGCACTCTTAAAATGGCAAAGCTTCTGAAGCGTGATCATCGAACAATCAAGCGTTTCATTCAAAATAGTCAACAGGGTCGCAAGAAGCGTGTGGAAAAACCAAGGCGCAGAATAACTGCCCATGAACTGAGAAAAGTCAAGCGTGCAGCTGCCAAGATGCCACTTGCCACCAGTTTGGCCATATTTCAGAGCTGCAACATCACTGGAGTGCCCAAAAGCACAAGGTGTGCAATACTCAGAGACATGGCCAAGGTAAGAAAGGCTGAAAGACGACCACCACTGAACAAGACACACAAGCTGAAACGTCAAGACTGGGCCAAGAAATATCTCAAGACTGATTTTTCTAAGGTTTTATGGACTGATGAAATGAGAGTGAGTCTTGATGGGCCAGATGGATGGGCCAGTGGCTGGATTGGTAAAGGGCAGAGAGCTCCAGTCCGACTCAGACGCCAGCAAGGTGGAGGTGGAGTACTGGTTTGGGCTGGTATCATCAAAGATGAGCTTGTGGGGCCTTTTCGGGTTGAGGATGGAGTCAAGCTCAACTCCCAGTCCTACTGCCAGTTTCTGGAAGACACCTTCTACAAGCAGTGGTACAGGAAGAAGTCTGCATCCTTCAAGAAAAACATGATTTTCATGCAGGACAATGCTCCATCACACGCGTCCAAGTACTCCACAGCGTGGCTGGCAAGAAAGGGTATAAAAGAAGAAAATCTAATGACATGGCCTCCTTGTTCACCTGATCTGAACCCCATTGAGAACCTGTGGTCCATCATCAAATGTGAGATTTACAAGGAGGGAAAACAGTACACCTCTCTGAACAGTGTCTGGGAGGCTGTGGTTGCTGCTGCATGCAATGTTGATGGTGAACAGATCAAAACACTGACAGAATCCATGGATGGAAGGCTTTTGAGTGTCCTTGCAAAGAAAGGTGGCTATATTGGTCACTGATTTGTTTTTGTTTTGTTTTTGAATGTCAGAAATGTATATTTGTAAATGTTGAGATGTTATATTGGTTTCACTGGTAAAAATAAATAATTGAAATGGGTATATATTAGTTTTTTGTTAAGTTGCCTAATAATTATGCACAGTAATAGTCACCTGCACACACAGATATCCCCCTAAAATAGCTAAAACTAAAAACAAACTAAAAACTACTTCCAAAAATATTCAGCTTTGATATTAATGAGTTATTTGGGTTCATTGAGAACATGGTTGTTGTTCAATAATAAAATTAATCCTCAAAAATACAACTTGCCTAATAATTCTGCACTCCCTGTATATGTTTGTCTGTATTGTCTGTCCTCTCCTTGGTGTTTTCCTCTTAGTGTCAGTGGTGCGGACTAGCGATCCCACCGCCCCGTTCACTACCTAGGGCTCATCTTAGGGAAAGCCAGGGTTTAGGCACGTGATCGGCGCACGGGTGAAGAACCCGTCTAGGGACATCAGGGCAGTCAGGTGCCAGCCGCAAGGTGAGTCAGGGGTCACCACCTTTCCCTCTCCCTTGGGCAGGGCTTTCCCTTTTCCCTCCCTTTGCGTGACGCCGGTCATTACATTATATCTGGCCCTTATTTTGTGTAGGTAAAAAAAAAAAAAAAAGGCCTGTCTTTGGAGGTGGCAGGATTGAAGGCGTCGGTCCTCCAGCAACAGCAGCAATTGCAACAGACCGCAAGCCCAGCGGTTGCTACAGGTAACCAGGTTGTTGCGGAACCCAAGGTTGCTCTCCCTGACAGATTTTCTGGGGGAAGGGACAAGTTTGTGACATTCCGTGAGGCCTGTAAATTATATTTTAAGCTGCACCCTTACTCCTCTGGTAATGAAGAACAGCGGGTGGGGGTTGTTATTTCCCTGCTGCAGGGGGACCCGCAATCCTGGGTGTTCTCTTTTCCCACTGATTCCCAGGCTCTCCGGTCAGTGGATGAATTTTTTGGGGCCTTGGGTCTCATATATGACGACCCTGACCGAGTCGCACTGGCTGAATCAAAATTACGGAGACTCCTACAGGGAGAGCGGCCAGTAGAGGAGTTTTGCTCAGAGTTCCGTAGGTGGGCTACGGATACCCAGTGGAACGACCCGGCTCTCAGGAGTCAGTTCTGCTCTGGGTTATCCGAAAGGGTTAAGGATGCGCTTGCATTATATGAGACCCCCTTTTCCCTTGATGCGGTTATGTCTCTTTCTATCCGAATAGATAGACGTCTTAGGGACAGATTGAAAAACCTGGAGCAATCGGTAACCTCTCCCAAGCAGCAGTTAGTCTGTACTGACTTAGACGAGCCTATGCAGCTAGGAGGAACTACTCGTCATGTCCATCCTCCTGAGGTTCGCCGTAGGCGTGGGGTTTGTTTTTTCTGTGGGTAGAGGGGTCATTTCATTAATGTCTGTCCTTCTTTCCTCAGAAACAAAAGACCGTCGGAAAACTACTAACCCCAGACTGTGTGGAGGATGTCAGCCGGGGGGTATATGTTTCCTCCATACGAACATCGCAATTTGTGTTCCCAGCGGTTGTTGTTTTTGGCATTAAGACGTAGACTATTTCCTTTTTTCTAGACAGTGGAGCAGGAGTAAATTTTATTGATGCCCATTTTGCCCACACTATGGGTTTGTCTCTCTGTACACTACAGAGACCTATTCCCATATTCGCTATTGATTCTGCTCCTCTGTCTCAGAGAAACCTCACTCACATTGTCCATAACTTACACCTTCGGGTAGGGGACCACCATAACGAGATGCTTTCATGTTATGTTCTGGAGGGGCTTCCTACTCCGGTGGTGCTGGGCCTTCCCTGGTTGGTAGCGCACAATCCAGTGGTGGATTGGCAGGCCAGGGAGATATTGGAGTGGAGTGAGCATTGCAGAGAAAATTGCTTAAATAGCAATTGCTTAGTCGCCTCCATAGCTACCCTACCTACATTTGTTTCGGACTTTGAGGACGTTTTTTCTGAAAAGGGTTGTCAGAAGTTACCACCTCACCGTCCTTATGATTGCCCGGTTAACCTTATTCCCGGCGCAAAATTACCCAAGACCAAGTTATATAATCTTTTGGGTCTGGAGAGACAAGCCATGAAAGATTATATCTCCGAGAGCTTGGCTAAGGGACACATCAGACCCTCTTCTTCACCCGTGGCAGCAGGGTTTTTCTTCGTTAAAAAGAAAGATGGGGGTCTGCGTCCTTGCCTAGATTTTCGCGAATTAAACCGGATAACCATCTGAGACCCATACCCTCTTCCTCTCATTCCTGACCTGTTTAATCAGATTGCGGGTGCTAGGTGGTTCTCCAAACTTGATCTTAGGGGGGCTTACAATCTGATTCGTATCAAGGAGGGGGATGAGTGGAAGACAGCTTTTAACACCCCTGAGGGGCATTATGAAAATCTAGTCATGCCCTTCGGTCTGACCAATGCTCCTGCTGTCTTCCAACATTTCGTTAATGACATTTTTAGTCAACTTATCGGCAGGTTTGTGGTAATATACCTAGATGATATCTTAATTTATTCGTCTGATCTGAAAACACATGAGGTGCATGTCAGACAAGTACTGCAGGTCCTACGGACGAATAAATTATATGCTAAAATTGAAAAGCGTGTCTTCGCCGTTCAGGAAATACAATTCCTAGGTTATTTATTATCTGCTTCGGGTTATCCGAAAGGGTTAAGGATGCGCTTGCGCTGTATGAGACCCCCTTTTATGGATCCTAGGAAGGTCCAGGCAATTTTAGATTGGGATCTTCCTGAGAACCTCAAAGCACTGCAACGGTTCTTGGGCTTCGCAAATTTCTATAGAAAATTCATTAAAAATTATTCAGTTATTGTAAAACCCCTTACTGACATGACTAGGAAGGGGACTGATTTTTCTAAATGGTCTGACGCCGCTAAAATTGCTTTTTCCTCTTTAAAAGAGAGGTTTACCTCGGCACCTGTACTAGTCCAACCTGATGTCTCTCAGCCTTTTATTGTTGAAGTCGATGCGTCAGAGGTGGGAGTGGGGGCTGTGCTGTCTCAGGGTCCGTCTCCTGGCAAATGGCGTCCTTGTGCTTTCTTTTCTAAAAAAACTATCTGCGGCAGAAAAGAACTATGATATTGGCAATAGGGAACTATTAGCTATTAAACTTGCGTTTGAGGAGTGGCGTCACTTCTTAGAGGGGGCAATCCACCCCGTCACTGTGATTACGGACCACAAAAACCTTCTGTACCTCGAATCAGCTAAGCGTCTCACTCCTAGACAGGCTAGGTGGTCGCTATTTTTTACCAGGTCAGGTTTAACTTTGTTATTACCTATCGTCCTGGGACAAAAAATACCAAGGCTGATGCACTATCTCGCTGTTTCCCTGGAGGGGGTAATGTGAGTGATCCGGTGCCCATTCTACAAAGAGGAGTGGTTGTCTCTGCGGTACACTCTGCTCTGGAGGGGAAGGTGTTAGAGGCCCAGGGGGACGCCCCAGTCTCTTGCCCCTCAGAGAAATTGTTTGTACCGTTGAACCTACGTTTCGAATTATTAAAGGAACATCATAATTCGGCACTTGCTGGGCACCCGGGTAGTAAAGCAACCTTGGAGCTATTGTCTCGTCGTTTTTGGTGGCCAAGGTTGCGTCAGGATGTAATGGATTTTGTGTCTTCTTGTTCTACTTGTGCGCGCGCGAAAGTCTCTCATACACGTCCTGCAGGGTCTCTATTACCACTCGTCATTCCCAATAGACCATGGACACATCTGTCAATGGATTTTATCACTGACTTACCTTTGTCTGCAGGTAAAACAGTTATTTTGGTAGTAGTGGACAGGTTTAGCAAAATGGTACACTTTATTGCGCTACCCGCACTTCCTAATGCTAAGACTCTTGCTCAGGTGTTTATCAGTGAAATCGTGAAGCTTCACGGGGTCCCTTCCGATGTGGTTTCGGATCGGGGAACCCAGGTTATTTCTAAATTTTGGAAAGCTTTTTGTTCCCGTTTGGGGGTACACTTGTCCTTTTCCTCAGCTTTCCATCCTCAGTCGAATGGACAGACTGAGCGTACCAACCAAAACCTTGAGACATATCTAAGATGTTTTGTGTCTGAAAACCAAGAGTTGTGGTCATTATATTTACCGTTAGCTGAGTTTGCCATAAATAATCGTCGTCAGGAATCCACTGGCAAGTCACCATTTCTTGGTGCATATGGTTTTCATCCCCAATTCTGTACTTTTAAAGAGGGGGGGTCTTCTGGGGTTCCCGAAGAGGAACGGTTTTCGTCATCTCTTTCATCGGTATGGCAGAAAGTGCAAGCTAACTTGAAAAATATGGGAGGTAAATACAAATGCATGGCTGATAAGAGACGGTCGCCAGGTCCGGACCTAGGAGTGAATGACTATGTGTGGTTGTCTACTAGGAATATTAAATTAAAGGTTCCCTCTTGGAAACTGGGTCCTAGGTTCATTGGCCCTTACAAAATTGTAGCCATCATTAACCCCGAGGCTTTTCACCTGGAGCTACCTCAGACTTTTAAAATCCATAACGTCTTTCATAAGAAATATGTTCCACCTCTAGAACTGTCACCGCTGCCACCCCCTCCTGTTGTTGTGGATGGTAATCTAGAGTTTCAGATATTTAAAATTGTTAATTCTCGTCGGGTCCGCCGCTCTCTTCAATATCTGGTGCATTGGAGAGGTTACGGTCCCGAGGAAAGAATGTGGGTTCCTGCGTCTAAGGTAAACGCCGACAGGCTAGTTCGGGCTTTTCATGCCTCTCACCCTGAGAGACCTGGTCCTGAGTGTCCGGAGGCCCCTCGTAGAGAGGGGGGTACTGTCACGAGGGTGTCAAGAACCACGCCTGACTCCGTTATACCCGGGGTCAGGAAGTCGCAGCGGTTGGCTGCACGCTCTATGTAGAAAGATAGGGCTGTTTCTTTATGGTAGCTTTCTGGGTTTGCTTCGCAATCCTTTTTGGCTCACTCAGGGATCCGTAGCTCCTTCTCCTCAGCTGTTCCTTGTCCAGCACTCCCAACCTCCTTATATTCCCCTCTCCCACCTCTCTGGTTGCCAGATATAGAGCTTCCCGCCTGGACTTCTATACTGACCCACTGGAGCTGTGTTGCTGCGTTCCCTGGTTGTTGTTCCAGGACGTTACCCTCCGGATCCCTGTTGGGCCTTTGTGGTCTGCTGTTGTTATATGTTTGTCTGTATTGTCTGTCCTCTCCTTGGTGTTTTCCTCTTAGTGTCAGTGGTGCGGACTAGTGATCCCACCGCCCCGTTCACTACCTAGGGCTCATCTTAGGGAAAGCCAGGGTTTAGGCACGTGATCGGCGTTTGGGTGAGGAACCCGTCTAGGGACGTCAGGGCAGTCAGGTGCCAGCCGCAAGGTGAGTCAGGGGTCACCACCTTTTCCTCTCCCTTGGGCAGGGCCTTCCCTTTTCCCTCCCTTTGCGTGACGCCGGTCATTACACCTGTGTGGTGTAGTATAGAGGATCTGTCAGCTCTCCTGTGTGGTGTAGTATAGAGGATCTGTCAGCTCTCCTGTGTGGTGTAGTATAGAGGATCTGTCAGCTCTCCTGTGCAGTGTAGTATAGAGGATCTGTCGGCTCTCCTGTGTGGTGTAGTATAGAGCAGTGTTTCCCAACCAGCGTGCCTCCAGCTGTTGCAAAACTACAACTCCCAGCATGCCCGGACAGCCTTTGGCTGTGCAGGCATGCTGGGAGTTGTAGTTTTGCAACACCTGGAGGCACACTGGTTGGGAAACACTGGTATAGAGGATCTGTCAGCTCTCCTGTGTGGTGTAGTATAGAGGATCTGTCGGCTCTCCTGTGTGGTGTAGTATAGAGGATCTGTCAGCTCTCCTGTGTGGTGTAGTATAGAGGATCTGTCAGCTCTCCTGTGCGGTGTAGTATAGAGGATCTGTCAGCTCTCCTGTGCAGTTTAGTATAGAGGATCTGTCGGCTCTCCTGTGTGGTGTAGTATAGAGGATCTGTCAGCTCTCCTGTGTGGTGTAGTATAGAAGATCTGTCGGCTCTCCTGTGTGGTTTAGTATAGAGGATCTGTCAGCTCTCCTGTGTGTTGTAGTATAGAGGATCTGTCGGCTCTCCTGTGCGGTGTAGTATAGAGGATCTGTCGGCTCTCCTGTGTGGTGTAGTATAGAGGATCTGTCGGCTCTCCTGTGCGGTGTAGTATAGAGGATCTGTCGGCTCTCCTGTGTGGTGTAGTATAGAGGATCTGTCGGCTCTCCTGTGTGGTGTAGTATAGAGGATCTGTCGGCTCTCCTGCGTGGTGTAGTATAGAAGATTTGTGAGCTCTCCTGGGGGTGAGGGAGACTGGTCAAGGTGGATGGAAAGCTGAATGGAGCAAAGTACAGAGATATTCTTAATAAAAACCTGATCCAGAGCACTCTGGACCTCAGACTAGGCTGAAAAATCACCTTCTAGCAAGACAATGACCCTAAGCACACAGCCAAGACAACACAGGAGAGGCTTAGGGACAACTCTGTAAATGACCATGAGTGGTCAAGCCAGAATGGTCCCCATCCAACCCGACAGAGCTTGAGAAGATCTGCAGAAAAGAATGACAGAAAATCCCCAAATCCAGCTGTGCAAACCTTGTGGCATCATCCTCAAGAAGAGTGGAGGCTGTAATTACTGCGAAAGGGGCATCAATGTCCTCTAAGCCCTGAGCAAAGGGTCTGAATACTTATGTCCTGCGTAAAGGGGCCTCAACTAAGTCTTGAGCAAAGGGTCTGAATACTTATGTCAATGCAAGATTTTTTTTTCATTTCCTTCTACCTTCAGTGAAGAGATTAATAACAATATCCCTGGTTATCTAGGGCAGTGTAAGGCTTCATGTCAGTATCTCTGGTGGTCCAGGGCAGAAAGTGGTGCATATTTGGCATCTAGTAGGTGAGCCCCCCAAGGGCGGTTGTTTGGTTAAAATAAGGGAAAGACTAGAGCTAGAATAGACAGACCTCCCCCTCTCAGACACCCTGCTGCTCATGGTCCCCTCCCTTTCAGACAGACTGCTCTCTTGCCCCCATCTGTCTCTTATCCCCCGCCTCGCTATCAGACTGCTCCCCATGTTTACCTCCCTGGACTGCTCCTCGGGGCCACACCTCTGTTACACAGATTTCTTCACTTTCCACTCTTTCTCACAAGGTCCTCCTTCTCACAGACTGCTCCCCACCTCCACACAGGATGTTCCCCTATCTTGCACACAGACTGTGCCTTACACCTCTTTTCCCAAACTAGCTTCCCGTCCTTCTGTTTGCGGACGCTGAATACTGATTATTCAACTTCCTATTTCCTCCTTGCATAGATCATAGACATGAGAGCAGAGAGGGGAAAGAGAGAACTGTGCAGCTGTAACTGTAGGGCTGCGCAGTTCATGCTATGATCAGGCAGACTTATTTAGGATCTTCTACCCAATCTTTGAGGGAGCCAGCAAACTATCCCTGAGGTGGGGGAGTTTTGAACCTCATATTTTGGGGATTCTTGATTATGATAGAAAGGGTTAATCTGAGTCTCCTCAGCAGTGGTGCATCAGGCCTCTGTTTCCTAGTTAAGGAAGCATTTTTATAATGAAGATCATTAACTTATAAAGTGAAAACCTCGAGTTGCTGTTATTTTCATTGACTCTGCAGAAGAGTCACAGACTGAATTCTCAATTACTCTCCCCCCTGCCGCATGGTCGTAATGATTGCTTTTATTTTTTTTATATTTTTTTTTTCTGTGGATTTATCAGTGTTTTCTTTTAGCTGTTACAAAGTATCACCGTTTAGAACCACAGTGATATGTACTAATCTTACCCAAGGTGACCTGGGAAATTATTATTTTTAAAATAAAAAAATACAAACAGCTTATAATTATAAAGAAAGCAAAAAAAAATATGTGAACATCCTGTTCCTTGCAAAGAATGAGTAATGACATGAGGCAATGGAAATAGATTTTCCATCTTCAATAAAAGGCTATATACTGCACTTATCCCTGTTCTGATAGGGGTTGTGAGGAACATGATTCATAATGTGCATGGAGTGGAGCAGATGCAGAGGTGCGCTGTGTCACATGGCATTTAAAGTAATCCTCTTGACTGCAGCTGTGGCACGATGGTTAACCCCTTCCCGACTGCCATACAGCTATATACGTCCTATCTGCACATACCCCGTGCAGATAGCACGTATATAAACGTTATGACATTAAAGCTTCTGCCCCTGCACTGCCAATGTTATGTACAGTGTAGAGTCCAGTAATGCCGGCAAGGGACCAATTAGAGTGTGGTCCCTTGCCGGCGATCACTCCGATTGGTTAGTCTGTGCAGACTAACCAATCGGAACACTGCAGTGTAAAAGTGCTCTGTGCCCCCAATCTGTGAGCCCCCTGCCCCAATCTGTGCCCCCAATCTGTGCCCCCAGCCCCAATCTGTGCCCCCAATCTGTGAGCCCCCTGCCCTGATCTGTGCCCCCAATCTGTGAGCCCCCTGCCCTGATCTGTGCTCCCTTCTGTGCGCCCTGTCTCCAGATTTGCCAGCCATGCACTGTGTATGTGCCGGCAACTGTGCCCGCCTGCCCCCATCCATGTCCCCTGCGATCTGTGTCCTCTGCGCATCTTTGTCCCCTCCCCAGTCCTCATCTGTGCCCCCTTGTGCGGTACCTCTGCTGTATCTGATGGCGGCAGCTCTGTTCCTGAGCCGCCACCATCAGCAGCAAGTGTCAGCTGTATGCCTCTTAGATGCCTCTGTCAGCAGCATCCAAGGGGTTAACAGAGGGAGTGGGGCTCTGTTCCTCAACCATCGGGCTGCCGCACTGCGATGGCAGCGGGCCAATGGTTGCCATTGCAACCGGACGCTTTTCAAAGGCGTTCAGTGTTGCCATCTATCAGTGTAAAACTGATAGTATTATACTTTGCAATGCAAGAGCATTGCAAAGTATAGTACAGCCATCAGCCCCACTGGATCTTCAGGCTGGGTTCACACCTGAGCGTTTTACAGCGCGTTCCAACATAGACTTCTGGGAATGCACGACAATGGGCGTTCGCATACTACCGGAGCCGCGTATGTGAGACGCCGGAGAATCGCGCATACACAGCGCTCAGGTCAGTACGCTCAGGTCTGAACCGGCTGTCAAGATCCAAGTGGAACTTGATTAAAAAAAAGTGTGAAAATAAAAAAAGTAAAAGTAAAGTACAGTAAAGTAAATTAAAAATAAATAAATTGCCATCCGCTCATTTATAAGAGATTAAAATAAATAAATAAATAAATAAACTACACATAATTGGTATCGTCGCGTCCATAATGACCTGATCTATAAAATGATCACAGTACCAATCCCGCGCAGTGAACGCTGTAAAAAAATAAAAATAAACAATGGCTGAATTGCAGATTTTTTTTTTTCCTCCCAAAAATATTTAATAAAAAGTGATCAAAAAGTCATATGCCTCTCAAAAATGATGGCAATAAAAACTACAGCCAATCCTGCTAAAAATAAGCCCTCATAGTATGTTGACGTAAAAATAAAAAAGTTATGGGTCTTAGATTTTGGTGATGGAAAAAAAAAAGTTTAAAGGGAACCTGTCACCGGGATTTTGGGTATATAGAGCTGAGGACATGGGTTGCTAGATGGCCGCTAGCACATCCACAATACCCAGTCCCCATAGCTCTGTGTGCTTTTATTGTATAAAAAAAACTATTTGATACATATGCAAATTAACCTGAGATGAGTCCTGTCCCTGAGATGAGTCAGGGACAGGACTCATCTCAGGTTAATTTGCATATGTATCAAATTGTTTTTTTGACACAATAAAAGCACACAGAGCTATGGGGACTGGATATTGCGGATGTGCTAGCGGCCATCTAGCAACCCATGTCCTCAGCTCTATGCACAAAATCCCGGTGACAGGTTCCCTTTAATAAAAAGTGATTTTATGATTTAAAAGTGGTAGAAAATGAAAGAAAACTATACAATTTTGGTGTTGCCATAACCATATCATCCCACATAATAAAATTATCATATCAAATATACCACATGGAGAACCCCATAAAAAATAAAAATAAAAAACACTGACAGAAATGCAAATTTTGCCAGCTTCACCGCCTAAAAAATTTATAAAAAGCACTCAAAAAGCCATATAGACCCCAAAATTGCACCAATTAAAATTACAGCCCATCCTGCAAAAAAAAAAACAAGCTCTCACGCAGCTGCAGTGATTTAAGGTATGGGTCTTCGATTTAAGTTTAATTAAAAGTGATTTTATATAAAAGTGGTAGAACATAAATAAAACATAAATTTGGTATTGCCAGAACCATATCAACCCACAGAATGCAACCATCTTATCAAGTATACCACATGGAGAACCCCATAACAACTAAAAATAAAAAAACACTGGCAGAATTGAGATATTAGCAACTTCTCCTCATAAAAAAACTTAATAAAAAGCAATCAAAAAGTCATATGGTGCCCAAAAATGGTACCATTAAAAACTAAAGCTCACCCCACAAAAAATGAGCCCCCCACACAGCTCAGTCAACAAAAAAAAATTAAAAAAGTTATGACCCTTAAAGTCTATTTCAGCTAATTTCATGATAGAAAACGCTCCTTTACTTTTGAATTCTGCCGCAGTTTACGAACACATATGGAGCGTTGTCGTATTCAGGAGAATATAGGTAACAAATTATGGTGAACATTTTCTCCTGTTATTCCTTGTTAAAGTGTAAATTTGGGCTTTTTGGTGACTTTTTCTTGTAAAAAATATAATTTTTCATTTTCACAGCCATGTGTTTCTAAATATTATGAAACACCTCTGAGGTAAAAGTGGTCAGCAAACCCCTCCAATGAGTTATTTGAGGGGTGTAGTTTCCAAAATGGAGTCACTTTTGGAGGGTTTCTAGTAGTGTGCCTTCAAATATGACCCGAAACTCAAAAGCCACTCCAGCAAATCTGCTCTCAAAAATCCATGTTTTAAATTTCACCAAAATTTTTCTTTAAAGGGAACCTGTAACCTGTGTCGGTTTTAAACATTTTACAGAAAAGTAGAGAAATTGCTTCTTAAATTCTAAGCCTTCTAACGTCCCAAAAAAAAATAATGTGATTTTCAAAATGATGTCAACATAAAGTAGACATATAGGGAATCTTAAGTAAAAACTATCTAATGAGGTATCACTATCTGACTTTAATTAGTAGAAATTCAAATTTCGAAAATTCATTTTTTTCCAAATTTTCTGTAAATTTGGGATTTTTTTTTATAGAGGTAAAACTTATTGACCCAAATTTACACCTAACATTAAGTACGACATATCACGAGAAAACAATCTCATAATGGCTTGGATAAATAAAAGCATTCCAAAATTATTAACACTGTCAGATTTGCAAAATTAAGCGTGGTCATGAAGGTGAAAAATGGCTTGGTCATGAAAGGGTTAAAATTGGAGAGTCGCCTTACAAAAAAAAAGAGCAGTGAAGTTCAAGCCATAGTATCAAATAATATCCTAAGACAGGGATGCCCAACCTGCGGCCCTCCAGCTATTGCAAAACTACAACTCCCAGCATGCCTGGGTAGCCTACAGCTGTCAGCCTACAGCAGGGCATGGTGAGAGTTGTGGTTTTACAACAGCTAGAGAGCCACAGGTGGAGCATCCCTGTCCTAAGACAAAGATAATGGGGAGCACAACACCCTCCTACCGCCTATGATGGGTGTAAGAGTCCAAACGATAGGTCCGACTCCAAAACAACCGATCGGTGGAGGCGTCTGGTGTTGGACACCAACAGATCCAATATTAATGATCTATTCAAAGTATAGTCCATGTTGTACCACCCTATTATCTCTGCCTGGTAAAGTATCATGGATGATACTTATATTAATAGTGTGTTTTATGTGATTTTTATGTGACAGTGTAGTTCTCACAGTGGCCACTAGAGCAGAGCAGATCGCTTTTCAGCTTTGCTGTAAATATCACACATGGTTCTTCTAGAATATACTTGCATTCAACCTTTTCCTTGTGCTTCTTCTCAAGCAATTGAAGTTTAAGGCCCCTTTGCACCCGCATTGCCCCCGCACTGAATTCGGACCCATTCATTTCTATGGGGCTGTGCACATGAGCGGTGATTTTCACGCATCACTTGTGCGTTGCGTGAAAATCGCAGCATGCTCCTCTTTGTGCGTTTTTCACGCAACGCAGGCCCCATAGAAGTGAATGCGGTAGCATGAAAATTTCAAGCATCCGCAAGCAAGTGCGGATGCGGTGCGATTTTCACGCACGGTTGCCAGGTGACGATCGGGATGGGGACCCGATCATTATTATTTTCCCTTATAACATGGTTATAACGGAAAATAATAGCATTCTGAATACAGAATGCTTAGTACAATAGCGCTGGAGGGGTTAAAAAATAAATAAATAAATAAATTTAACTCACCTTAATCCACTTGTTCGCGCAGCCGGCATCTCTTCTGTCTTCTTTTGTGAGGAACAGGACCTATGATGACGTCACTACGTTCATCACATGGTCCGTCACATGATCCATCACCATGGTAAACGATCATGTGATGGACCATGTGATGAGCGTAGTGTCGTCATCAAAGGTCCTATTCCTCACAAAAGAAGGCAGAAGAGATGCCGGCTGCGCGAACAAGTGGATTAAGGTGAGTTACTTTTTTTTCTTTTTCTTTTTTAACCCCTCCAGCGCTATTGTACTATGCATTCTGTATTCAGAATGCTATTATTTTCCCTTTTAACCATGTTATAAGGGAAAATAATACAATCTACACAACCTTGAATCCAAGGTTCACGCGAGTGCAAAACGCATTGCACCCGCGCGATAAAAACTGAACAACGGAACGCAGTCAAAACTGACTGCAATTGCGTACCTACTTGCGTGGACCTAATCTGGACACGCTCGTCTGCAAGGGGCCTAACTCAATCCAGAGGAAAAAAAGCAGGCTGTTTTGAGAGCTCCATTTATACAAGCAGGCAAATAACGCGACTTTGTGAGAGTTCATGTGTTTGATTAAGTGTGTGTTTGTATTAAGTGTGTGACTTTAGACTAAGTGACTTCAGATTCAGGGACTTAAGTGGGGGACTGCAATAAATCAGTTTCTTATCACTGCATTATATTGTATTTTCCTCTTTTCTTGCGTAATCCCCACTTAGTATGTGTTCCATAAATGACAGCGCAGTCCAGCGGACATCTTGCATGATGTATGCAGTCCTGGAACAGACGTTTGAGGGTGCATATCTTTCTTCAAAATGTGAGCAAATTGCCCGTTTGGAATCGCACATCGAGTATCTAAGCGGGCGAGTTTCAACACTGAGAGGCGTTGACAATTTGAAAGAGTTTGCTGCTCACTGAGCAAGCACTCTTTGAGTTAGATGTGGGGGATGGTGGTAGCGAGGAGGCTGAGGAAAGTGAGGTAGCTAGCTGGGTAACAGTTAGAAAGCGGGGTAGAGGGAAGAGTGCCCGGGAGGCTAGCCCTGATCTGACACACCCCAACAAGTTTGCAAGGTTGGCAGATGACGGGGATGTCAGTTCAGAGAGAGCGCTGCTGCAGCCGGACACTTCCTCTGCCAGTCAGGGGAATGTCAGCTCCGGTATGCAGGGGACCAGGAGAGCAGGGCAGGCCAGACAGGTGCTGGTAGTGGGAGACTCCATTATTAGGGGTAGAGATAGGGCGATCTGGCACAAAGACCGGGATCGTCGAAAGGTGTGTTGTCTTCCTGGCCCTCGGGTTCGACACATCACGGATCGAATTGACAGACTACTGGGAGGGGCTGGAGAAGATCCACCAGTCATGGTCCATATCGGAACCAATGACAAAGTTAGAGGTAGGTGGAGTGTCCTTAAAAATGATTTTAAGGATTTAGGTCAAAAGCTTAGGGCAAGGACCTCAAAAGTAGTATTTTCCAAAATACTGCCTGTACCACGGGCCACACAAGAAAGGCAGCGGGAGATTAGGGAGGTTAACAAGTGGCTAAAGAACTGGTGTAGGAAGGAGGGGTTTGGGTTCCTGGAGAACTGGGCCAACATCTCTATCGGCTACAGGCTCTATCGTAGGGACGGGCTGCACCTCAATGGGGAAGGGGCAGCTGTCTTGGGGGAGAAGATGGCTAGAAGGTTGGAGAAGTGTTTAAACTAGGGACTGGGGGGGGGAGGTAACTACGTTATAGGAGGGGAAGATAGTGCAGATAGAGACCGGGGGCAAGGTAGTGAGACTGGGGGAGGAATGGAAGGAGGGACTAGAACAGTTCAGAAGAAAAGTTGTAGGGTAAAAAATATACATAAACCTCTCAAATGTATGTATACTAATGCCATGAAAGGATTTCTCCAAACAACATTTCATTGTATTGTACATTGTATTACATTGTATTGTACAGTGACAATAAAGGCATCTTATCTTATCTTATCTGATCTAGAAGCCTGACTAATAAAACTGGTAAACTGAAATTAGTGATGTGTGAGGAGGACTATGACATAGTGGGAATTACTGAGACATGGCTGGATGATAGCTATGACTGGGCAGTTAATGTACAGGGTTACAGTCTGTTTAGAAAGGATCGCCAAAACCGGAGAGGGGGAGGGGTCTGCCTTTATGTAAAGTCCTGTCTAAAGCCCACAGTCCGAGAAGATATAAGTGAGGGACATGAACATGTGGAGTCACTGTGGGTAGAGATACATGGAAGCAAAAACAATAATAAATTATTAATAGGAGTTTATTATAAACCACCTAATATACCAGAGTCCACAGAAACTCTGCTACTAAACGAGATAGACGAGGCGGCAAATCATAATGAGGTGGTTATTATGGGGGACTTCAACTACCCAGATATAGACTGGGAAACTGAAACTTGTATATCTGGTCTTCTCCAAAGCATTTGACACTGTACCACATAAAAGGTTAGTATATAAAATGAGAATGCTCGGACTGGGAGAAAATGTCTGTATGTGGGTAAGTAACTGGCTGAGGGATAGAAAACAGAGGGTGGTTATTAATGGAACATACTCAGATTGGGTCACTGTCACTAGTGGGGTACCTCAGGGGTCAGTATTGGGCCCTATTCTCTTCAATATATTTATTAATGATCTTGTAGAAGGCTTGCATAGTAAAGTATCATTTTTTGCAGATGACAATAAACTGTGTAAAGTAATTAACACTGAAGAGGACAGTATAGTGTGTATATATATATACTACAGAGGACAGTATACTACTACAGAGGGATCTGGATAGATTGGAGACTTGGGCAAATAAGTGGCAGATGAGGTTTAACACTGACAAATGTAAGGTTATGCACATAGGAAGGAATAATGCAAGTCACCAGTACATACTAAATGGTAAAACACTAGGTAACACTGACATGGAAAAGGATCTAGGAATTTTAGTGAACCGCAAACTAAGCTGTAGAAACCAGTGTCAGGCAGCTGCTGCCAAGGCCAATAAGATAAGGGGTTGCATCAAAAGGGGCATAGATGCCCGGATGAGAACATAGTCCTACCACTTTACAAATCATTAGTCAGACCACACATGGAGGACTGTGTACAGTTCTGGGCTCCTGTGAACAAGGCAGACATAGCAGAGCTGGAGAGGGTCCAGAGGAGAGCAACTAAAGTAATAACTGGAATGGGGGGACTACAGGACTCAGAAAGATTATCAAAATTAGGATTATTCACTTTAGAAAAAAGACGACTGAGGGAAGATCTAATTACTATGTATAAATATATCAGGGGGCAGTACAGAGATCTCTCCCATCATCTATTTATCCCCAGGACTGTGACTATGACGAGGGGACATCCTCTGCGTCTGGAGGAAAGAAGGTTTGTACACAAACATAGAAGAGGATTCTTTACGGTAAGAGCAGTGAGACTATGGAGCTCTCTGCCTGAGGAGGTGGTGATGGGGAGTACAATAAAGGAATTCAGGAGGGGCCTGGATGTATTTCTGGAGTGTAATAATATTACAGGCTATAGCTACTAGAGAGGGGTCGCTGATCCAGGGAGTTATTCTGATGCCTGATTGGAGTCGGGAAGGAATTGGTTTCCCTTTAAGTGGGGAAAACTGGCTTTTACCCCAGTTTTTTTTTTTTTTGCCTTCCTCTGGATCAACTTGCAGGATGACAGGCCGAAGTAGATGAACAAATGTCTTTTTTCGGCCTTATGTACTATGTTAGTAATGGCTCAAGGAAAGAGGAAGGGTCACAAGGTCATATGTTGCATAGAAGCATACCGTGCAACCGCTATGTGGTCTTTGAAAGAGAGGGCTCAGCCTTGGTTAGACCCATCCCTCTTATTCAGGGGCGTACATAGAAATCATTGGGCCCCATAGCAGGAATCTGAATTGGGCCCCCTAACTCCACCTAATACCCACCCCTAGCTCATCCCACTACCTGCCCTGGCTCCTCCCCTGCCACACCCCCGTTTGCCAAAAATACAGAAATACAATGTATAAATAACCTAATAAAACCGTTAGGGATAAATAAAAAAAATTCTTACCCAACTTTGTTGCAGCAACTAAAAAAAATATACGCATTTTCCAATAATCATTGAAAAGTACAGATGGCCCTCACATAGCCTAATACACTTAAAGGGGTTATCCCACTTTGCGTTTTTAAACTTACCTGCTGCCACCGCGCGTTCACTTCCTGGATTCTGGCTGGGGGCGGGCTTCATCTTGATTGAAGTCTTCTCCCGGCCGTGCCGCACGCTGGACTGAACGCGTACGCCGCCGCGCATGCGCAATGGTGACTTATTCCTGCCCAGTATAGTACAGAGCCGGCGTGTGCGTTCGCAGCTCTGTACTATTCTGGCCGGGAAGAAGTCACCGTCGCGCATGCGCGGCCAGAACAGCGAGCGGCCCGGCCGGGAGAAAAGAAGGAGTCTTCTGGGCAAGCGCGACCATCGGGATTTTGGAGAAGAGCGGTGGTCGTAACCAGGGGAGACCGAGTCACAACAATAAGGTAAGTGGGGATGAATTTTATCCTAATCGGTGGGAATTTGTTAATAAAGTATATTTACAAAAATGATCACTGTCAAATCATTAACAGATTTAACAGTGATCATTATGATGGGATAACCCCTTTAACTACAAAAAAGTTAGAGGTGTCAGAATATTGCTATGAAAAAACTAAATGCTAAAAGTTTTTTTTTTTCAGTATTAAAACGCAAGAAAAACTATACATATGTGGTATCACCATAACCGTACTAACCTGGAAAGTAACAGACCAGTTTTGTCTGGTGTAAAAAACAAGTCCTCGGCTATATGAATAAAAAAAATGAAAAATGTTACGGCTTTGGGAGCGCTGGGAGTATAAAACAAAAACCAAAAAATTGAAAATTTGTGGACCTAAACTTGTAATAACATTTATTAGCCGCTATTGTAAGTGCTTTAAAATGACATTTTCTAAGACTTTCTTTCTGTATGAGAAATAGATGCTAAATTCAGGTGCCTATAGCGCTTTCTAATCCGTACTCTGATACACCGCTGATATGGCAGTGCTGTGTGGGAGTAAGGTAAAGTACACTCACTTTGTGCAAGCAGTGGCAGTGGCACACAGGGACAGGCAATGCTGGGGGCTGCTGGACTTTGGTGGCAAGCTGAAAGCTGAAGTAGGCAGCAGGTAAGTCACTGCCAGGTCCCGCCCACTCAGTTCTGTCTGCTGGTGCGAGTGATACACTAGCCAATTAGCAGCAGGAGTTTAGCCTGCTAAATGCTGATTGGCCAGTGCAGCGCCCAGCAGAAAGAATAGAGCGAGCGCTAGCCTGGCTGCAGTGCTGGCAGGGACATCGGTGCTAGTACTTGCACTGTGTGTGCACACAATGGGGAAGGGGCAGGGGGGCCTAAGAAGAGGGGAAGCAGGGCCCGCCGGAGCAGCATAATACATAAATAATGTCTGCAGACATTGTAGGGGACGGGGCCTTACATGTACTCTGGGCCCCCCCCCCCCCCCGCCATGGGACCTATAGCAGTTGTGTGGTCTTCCGCTATTGGCAGTACACCACTGCCTTTTATTAATATTTCGTAAAAACCTGTTTAGGATTCACGTCTCCTGAGGAAATACATTGCCAACAAACCAGGGGGTGAAGAAACTTTGGGCTGTATTCTCACAATTCATCACCATAAAGGAACCTTGTTTGATCTTTGCTATGTCCTCCATGTGCACCATCAGAAGATGGCCAAACGTTCTGTCTCCAGATGGAGAGCGTATGGCTGACCAGTACTAGAAGAAGGGCCCCCTGTTTGATTATTGCTATCAAACTTCTTATATTCCATGTTTGTTCCTTGAAGCAAAGTACTGGATGTTATGAATGAATTTCTAGCAGTTTACAATGAAGATTGTCACGTGCCAAGGGTCCAAGGCAGACCTCCGGGACGTCATATGAGCAGGTCACAGACAAACAGAACAGACATGATAGAGAATTGGTAACGATACCACAGAACCAAGTGCACCGACCGACCACAGCAAAACCCGTAGAGCGGAGCCAGTGAGCCTCGTACTTCACAGAGCCCCAGATGGTGGGGATGACTGGGCCGAGGGCTCACTGGTCGCACCTGCAGGAAGGTCCCGATACACTTGCCCCCGACCTGCCAGGAACAGGCTAGTGGAACTTCCAGAGGAACAGACAAAAAGAACCAGAGGAACACACAGATTAGCGATTCCCCCTCTGGGGAAGCCAGGAACCCCCTTCCGGAGGAAGACATGAACAGAACATACAGGGCAGGAACAGATAACAGACGCAGTTACGCACTGCTAGGCGCTCAGATGCAGATATGCTCTGCTAGGCCAAAACATGGAACCAATCAGGAACAAATAACATCATACAGAGCAGGAACAGATCAGAACAGGACATATCAAATACACCAGAACAGAGCAGGTACAGACGAACAGAGACTAACAATGCAAAACCAGGCGACACTACGCAGAAGGGTAACTGAAAACCCCCAGGAACAGAAGCGAGGTGCAACACCTAGCAGCACAGACAGGACTCAGGACAGACTGACAAAGACTGACAGACTGAACGGAGCAAACTGACAGACAAAACAGAACTGACCCCCAGAACCACAACTACAGGTCTATATAGCTGGTAATGAGGCACCTGGGAAGACACACCCAGGCACAGCAGACAGGGGAAGTTAACCCCAACAGAACCGGAGCTCAGACAGACACATAGGAACAGAACCGGACGTTGCCCCTGGCAACCAGCATACACCAATATAGAGCTGGGCGTTGTCCTAGGCAACCAGGATACACGGATACAGAACACAGATACAGTCAAAAGGGTACACACATACACTGGCAGGTTCACACAAGATACTGCAGCCAGCACGCAGCCCCTAGCAACCAGCCTGCACAGGATTACGGCCTGCAGCCAGTACACAAGGGCGCATTCAGCCAGCCTGCACTGCAACACACGGAACGGTGAACCGCAACGTGACAAAGATCCAGATGGGTGTTACCAGTTGGGGATGTGTCCCTTCACAGCCTGACTCTGACAGCACTATTTGGATAGTGTCTGGTAACACCTATCTGGACCTTCATTGTAAACTGCTAGTATATCATTTATAACTTCTAGTAGGAATAATAGTCATAAACATAAAGTCATAAGAATAGATTATCCAGAAAAAAATAGATTTTTTTTTCTTTTTTTATATATTTTTATACATTTGTTTTATTTTTTAAAGTATTCCTTTTTTTCCCCTATGGAACTTAAATTATTATAAGCTTTAGTGCTCATATATGTGACACAGTGAGAGGTTTGGTCTGGGAAAACAGATATTTTCCTCCCAGCATGTGCTGCTGGGCTGTCCTTAAATAGGCAGCTGGGCTCAGAAGCCAGGTCTCTGTGTTGGGATCTGGGAGCCTTGTGTCTGGATAAAGGCTTACTACCTGTTTGGCGTGAAAACAGGTTGGTGCTGCTATCAGCAAGGACTCTTTGAGGCATAATTGCTGCATGGTGTGAATTACCACCAACACCGCAAGATGACTTTTTTGTTTGAATATGAATTTGTTTTGTCACTTGCCTAAAGTGTGAATAAAACACTGAACTGTTTGATCCAAAGAAATTGTTGTTGCCTCTATACTGCGTCCGCTAATCCTGTCTACCAGAGCGAGTCCCCATAGATAATACAGTGCAATACTTCTGTATTGCAGTGTATTATGTCTGTCAGTCCAACACTGACAGGCAACCTAATAGAAGAACTAAGAGCTGCCCTGATAACCCATCAGCACCCTGCGTCACTCGGGGTCCAGTAGGGTGACAGAGGGTGCGCCCTTCCTTTATCTAACCATTTAGATGCTGTGATTGCTGTTGACAGTGGCATCTAAGGGCTTAAACAGTTAGTACCAAAGCTATCTCTGATCCTTCAGCTGAAGTTTGGCTGTAAATCACAGCAATGATCCTGCCGCTGATGGCACAGGCACAGACACAATGACATTTTATGAGATCTGAGTTTGCGAAAGAAACAAAGAACATTTTGGAGACATTGTCCATTTAACAAGACGCCTTAAAAAATATCCATTATGTTTCAAACACCCTCACAGACAAGACTCTACAACCGGGAGCTTCACTTCTGCTGGCCAGATGGGAGACTGTTCTAATTATCGGTTCTTTTACCATTGGGTAGAGCGGAGATGTAGTGTTAAAGGGACTGACAGGAAATATGTGCGGCGTGTACGCTGATAAATTCAGCCACAAAACTTTTCTGCTTCTGAAACTCATTTCTATGAGAACTTCAAAAAACGAGGAAAGACTTTAAACATGTCTTTGAAGTCTTTGAAGTATCGGCTTGCATTTTAGTTTAGGCAAATTTCCCCCCTTTAAAAACCATCTGCTTGTGCATTCACCTTTATACTTCATGCATTTTCACTTCTTCTGCTGACATATAATCTCCTTGCATACAATCTTGAAGAAATATTCTATACAATGTGGATGTTAAGCGATCTTATCATGGTGCTCTGGGTTCCTGAAACTCTTGAGGCCCCCAGTCAGCTGTGTGGGTTTGAGGATAGAATATCCGGAGGATAGACCATCAATATCTAAATCCTGGAAAACCCCTTTAAGAAAAATGCCTAGGGGGAGGCCTAAAAAAAGATTTTGGAGGGACTGGACAGCATGTTGTCATCACTTTGAGAAGGTGGGTGAAAATTTGGGGAGGGAAAAGGTAGGCAGGAGGAGATTAAAAGCTCAAGCATAGGAAGGAATAATGGCTATTTGGTAGAGTAGTGTGTCACCCAACACCCAGCCTCCCTTGAGATGATAAGGCATTCAAGTAGGAGAAGAATTTGGGTGTTTAGGATCATGAATGGATTACACTGGCCAAGCAACTTTGGCGTTAGGGGTATTCAAAGTTGGGTCAATGATGGATAGATTTGGAGATGGTCGCAGTTGTTCAATAGCATTGGTTGGCAAATCTACTTAATGGGATGGATCCTGATCACCCTGGTGGGGTGAGTAGTCTTGGTTGGTATCCAAGCCAAACATTTTGGTGCTTTTAACTTGGCGATAATTAATCAGCTGGGGAGACAGAATTTTGACCAATCTTTGTGGACCTTCTTCGTCGGGGCTCAAATTTGTATGTTTCAGGCTAAAGATGTTGGGGACCGAGCTGGGGCGAGGTTTGTTCTTTAATTCAGGTCTCACGTCAACATTTATAGGACAATTTTGGGAAAGGAGTTGACAATACCCAGTCAGCTAGATTCCAAATTAACCTATCTGAAAGTTTTTGGAGCATGGGAGGAAAACCACACTAACACGGGGAGAACAAACAAGCTCCATACAAATGGAGGATTCACACCCAGGACCCAGTGATCCAGCCTAGAGACCGATAATCGTTGCAGGTACTTCCTATTCATTTACCATTGTCTTTGGTCACCTTTTATTTTTGTGGGTGTGTTGCAAAACTTTTTGAAGTTTCATAAAAAAAATTCAGCCCAAAACTTTGGAATAAAAATAAAATTGGAAGGAAGTAATAGAAAAGCAGGAAGAATCCAAATCTCTCACTCATTAAAGAGACCCTGAGAATCAGGAATTCTTCTATTTGTGAAGTCTACCAAACTCTCAAGGCATATTTGAGGAAGGAACTTTCGCCTCTGCTGGTGTCTACCAGCATCTACTACCTAAACTGTGAATATTTTTCCTTTTAAGAATCTTGCACAGGACCCTGTTAAGAATACATTTTGCTGCTGCAAGCAATAATATTAACGACACCCCCCCCCCCCCCTTGCTGTGCACACCTCACCTCAGGAATATAAACTTATATGATTAGCGATTTCTCCAGTGCTGGTTAAGCACATTTTAACTGTTTCCATGAGTTCCCCAGCATGCCCAGACAGCCAGAAGGCAGTCTTCTTATTAATCCCTAAGAACTTTTTAGCTTTAGAATCAACCCAGATAGGAACCTCAGTGTGGTTTATTTATAAGGGTTAACACTTATGGGCGTATAATTGCTTTGGACAACCCCCAAGCAGCAGTCTGGGGCTATTTGTATGCAATTTATTTCTGCCATATTCCCATAAAGGCACCAGAAACATATCATAATAGGGTTGATCCTGCTGATTAAAATTATACCTGTCCTGTAAAAATCGGTTGCGGTATTCCTAAGAAAAAATACTTTTGTTCTTTATGCAAATGGAGGCTTCAGTGCACCAAAGGGAAGGTACTAGCCCCTCAGTGCACCTTAGCTCCTCCTCTTTCCAGTGCTGGTCATACCCCTCGGTGAGCTAAAGACCTCAGCCGTTGGTGAAGGAACCCCATAACCGATTTTCACAAGACTGGTATGATTTTAATCAGTAGGATCAACCTTATCAGACAATATGCATGGCTTAATAGGGTTGACCCTTATGACAGGTGCTTTCTAACAAGGGGACCTATTTGAGGGCAGTAGTCCAGCTGATTACATGGGTGCACACATTCTTCTGATATGGAGATCATTCATTGCCCAGAGTTGCACTCATGGCCTCCTCCGTGTAGCATCTGTTTTTCCAACTGGATGCTTGTAGCGCCAGTCTCCATCACCCTCACGGTCTGCCTGTCTGCTGTGGCCTTCGCTTTTGAAGGCCTGATATGTCTGCTCATTTTACAGATGTGCCATTGATCTAAATTTAAATTTTGTAAGGCTTATTGCACACGAACGGACCCGCAATACACGGGCACTGTTCTGTGTGCATTACGCATCACGGATACGGACCCATTCACTTCATTGGGTCCGCAAATCCGCAGATGCGGAATGGTGCTGAACGGAAGCATGGAATGGAACACTACGAAAGCACTACAGAGTGCTTCCGTGGGGTTTCGTCCTGTACTTCCGTTCCGCAAAAAGATAGAAAATGTCCTATTTTTTTGCAGAACGGCCGGATCGCGGACCCATTAAAGTGAATGGGTTCGCGATCCGCTGCGGTGGGTGTTCGTGCACAGCTGGCCATGGGGCGCACATGTTCCTGTGCAAGAGGCCTAATACTTCATTTCCCGTGTAGTGGTCCAGGAGCGCGGTTTGGGTTGGCTCCAACACTACGCTGGGTTCCCCGGACACAGTTGAGGTGTCACCACGTGTTGCTGCTCTCTGGAAGGGATGGTAAGGCGTGATGCACCCCAATGGGAAATAAGTCCAGAGAGTCAGGGTCTGCAGTAAACCAGGGTGCTTCTTCACTGGAGGGATTCAGATGCAAAACAATACAGGCGAGGCATAGGGCTGGCTTCTCCAGTCTCCTCCCTGGCAGACAGTGGCGTAGGGATCGCCATAGCAACCATAGCAGTGGCTATGGGGCCCTACGCCACTGGGGACCCGTCCGGGCCACCTTCTGTTGATTTTTTTATTTTTTATTTACACACATACACAGGCAGCCAGGCCCGAGCCGCGGACCACCCGCCCACTACACTAGTGTAGTGGGCGGGGCGGGGTGCGGGCGGTCCGCGGCTCGGGCCTGGCTGGGGAGAAGGAGTCAGGACGTAACTCAGAAGATCCAATCATATTCTAACCCCCAGGCGTTCCCATGGTGACAGGGACGCTTGCCTGGGGGTTAGAATATACAGGGCCACGCCGCTCACAGGAGCACATTTATAAACTAATCAGTAACTTTAATAATTTAATCATTGACATTGCTGATCTCTTTACTTGGATTGGATTTGGATATCTTACTCTGTCTTAGCTCCGGCAACGGTAACAGCAGGCAGTGCGGGCGGGCGGCGCTCACTCACTGACATCACGCGCTTGCTCCTCCCACTAGGCGGCGCAGGAGCGTGACGTCAGTGAGTGAGCGCCGCCCGCCCGCACTGCCTGCTGTTACCGTTGCCGGAGCTAAGACAGAGTAAGATATCCAAATCCAATCCAAGTAAAGAGATCAGCGATGTCAATGATTAAATTATTAAAGTTACTGATTAGTTTATAAATGTGCTCCTGTGAGCGTCGGGGAGGGGGATCTGTGGTGGATGGCACTATTTAGGGGAGGGGGATCTGTGGTAGATGGCACTATTTAGGGAGGGGGATCTGTGGTGGATGACACTATTTAGGGGAGGGGGATCTGTGGTGGATGGCACTATTTGGGGGAGGGGGATCTGTGGATGGCACTGTTTAGGGGAGGGGGATCTGTGGATGGCACTGTTTAGGGGAGGGGGGATCTGTGGATGGCACTGTTTAAGGGAGGGGGATGTGTGGATGGTACGGGGGGGGGCATGAAATTCTTTTTGCTATGGGGCCCATGCATTTCAAGCTATGCCCCTGCTGGCAGAAGAAGGGTTTAAAACTAAGGAAAGGCCTGAGCTAGCTGTCCTTCTCTCTCTTCAGAAGGCTGGTTCCTGGTCCAAGGCTGGTTGGGTTACAGTCTGTGGTTCAGCATGCCCATCTCAGCGTCTTCTTCTGGTCACTCAGTAGTCTGGAAGGAGTCTCTTTCTTCTTCTAAATACTGATCCCTAACTGCAAAACACTAGACTGTTCTCCTTATATACCATTTCTAGATAGACTGGAACCATAAACAGATACATTGTAACACTCCGTCTGTAATAGATTTACATTAGAGCTTCAATGATACTCAATGGCAGTTTTTCCAGACAATAACAAGTTTACAGACATAACAACAGAGCTAAAACCAGACATTCACACGGTCAGGCTGTCTGGCTTTGGTGGCAAACAACGTTTGTTTTTTTCACTCCAAAACATGGTCTTCTTTAAACTCTATGGCAGCTGTGGAAAATTACCCGCTTCTTATTCAAAGTCCTAACAGTCTCTCAGTGTTCCTTAAGCCTCTCCACAGAGCCATGCAAATTCAGTAATAATGAACAGGATATATATCACAACATACATATAAAATTCAGTAACTCAGTATTAAACAGTGCAGCAATTAAGCTTTCAAGTGAAATAAAGTAGCAAGTTTATAACTTTGCATAGGGGAAATAGACAAATTTCCAAACGTCAAAGTACCCCCTGCTCCAGGGCACTACAGAGGTGCTGCAGGAGGAATTGGCAACTTGCTACTGGGTTACCCAACAGATCTTAGGGAAGAACACCATGGTCAGCCTTTGCTTCCGTTCCCTCCTTAAAAAGGACCTTTCATGCGATTTTATTAAGGGAGATATATACCTGTACTTGCGGGGTACCTCCCTGGCTGTGACGCTCTGCGCTGCGATTGGACAGCGCTACAGCTAGGGGAGAAGGAGACGCCAACGGAAAAAGACTGCGTCTCCTCCCCATTGCTCCAATGCTCAGTATTAGCATACTGAGCGGGAGAAATCCGGCGGGGCACAGCGGGGCACAGGAGGCATATTTTAAAAAATCAAGCAGGGTGGCAGCATCAGCAAGTACAGGTATATATCTCCTTTAATAAAATCGCATGAAAGGTCCTCTTTAAAATGGTTGTCTACAAACTAGATTACATTCTACTACTGGAGGTTAGGGGTGATTGGCGCATGCACTCCCCTAGCTGATCACAAAGATGGGCCACTTAAAGGAGCGATTGTAACATCCGTTACCCAACCCCTGACTTGTTCAGTTGTGCTTATGTCTTTTCCACTGTACTACATGCCCAGTTTTGTCCGATTTCTCCAATACCTGACACGTGTCTCTTGTGTCTAATATCCATTACTATATTTACATTTAGTACAAGACTACTGATTGCCTACTCTTGACATGTGCATGTTTAGTTTTTTTATTATTAAAATTTAACTTTTATTATTTGCTTTTTTAATAAAAAATGAACATTTAATGATATCTAACCTACTGCTTTAAAACTGTTTACAGAGACCCATTGTGTGCTGTATTTTTTATTTTTTCTATGACTATTATTTTGGTAGTGGCGCACCTGCTACACTTGCTACCCGGTAACTGCCTGCTTTCACACATTCACTTTCTGGTGGCGGCACACTTACTTTCTTTGCTACCTAATATTTTCTCAGTGTCTGCCTACTTTCACACATTACCTTGGTCTGCTGTAGCCTAAAAACCTAATCACTGCCCCCCGACATGTTTCGCCATCTACATGGCGTCTTCAGGGGATCGGGCAGTCTGAGAAAATATTAGGTAGCAAAGAAAGTAAGTGCGCCGCCACCAGAACTATAGCAGACTAAGTGAATGTGTGAAAGCAGGCAGTTACCGGGTAGCAAGTGTAGCAGGTGCGCCGCTACCAAAATAATAGTCATATAAAAAATAAAAAATACAGCACACAATGGGTCTCTGTAAACAGTTTTAAAGCAGTAGGTTAGATATCATTAAATGTTCATTATTTATTAAAAAAGCAAATAATAAAAGTTAAATTATAATAATAAAAAAACAAAACATGCACATGTCAAGAGTAGGCAATCAGTAGTCTTGTACTAAATGTAAATATAATATAAGTGCCTCTACATGTGCAGGGTATATATATATATATGTAATAATATCCATTACTGACTACTAGCCCTGTCTCATTATCCTACTCTCACCGGATATGGGCCACATTCACTTTCTGTTGGCCTTATTAACCCACTGCAGTCTATTCTAGTTTCACCTATGCAGGGTTGGATTGGACATTGACTCTACTAGAATAAATCCTCAGGGTCAGGTCAGGGTATGACATCATAAGGCCGCCCCCCAAAAAAACGATTCAGTAGTAGCTCAGCATTCCTGGTCTGTGTTTCTGAAGCGTGCTATCGATTACAACTAGAAATGGACATAACTTAGATTTAGTTCACACATCAGTCCATCTTCCTTGTCTTTCAGATTTCCTGTTTTTTTTAATTTATTTTTTATTAATAGCTTAGAGATAATCCAGTCACCAGGATTAACATAATTAATGAGAGTTTATACAATGGTTTATTGCCTATGGCAGCCAAACAGAAAGCCTTCCGGGCCTTAAGGGAGAGCCACAAGCACACAATAGATCTCAATTATTGGGTGATTAACAGCAGCATATGACAGCACTCATGAACCCAAAGAATTAGTAATGCAAAGTATTCCTCCTAAAGAGCTCACGTCAGCAGGATCAGCCCTAATACGCCAATCATACTGCCTGGTTGGGTTGATCCTGCTCTTTATAATAATATCTGTCTTGTGAAAATCGACTGTGGTATTCCCTAGAAAAAAAGACTTTTATTCTATATGCAAATTAGGCTTTTAGTGCACGAGGGGCGGGGCCTAGTTCCTCAGTGCACCTGAGCTCCTCACTTTTCCATTGCAGGCCACATTCCTTGGTGCACTGAAGCCCTCATTCAGTGGTGGTGACATTACATCAATATTTATATACATCCTCCATTATATCGTCATATTATGCTGACAATACAGGAGGGCCAGCAGCAGGGGACGGTAGGGGTGCTTCTAGTTTATTTCAGTTTATTGCATTGTAATATGGATACATTAAGCAGCTTTATAAGGGTTCTTAGAAAACCAATCTTTAATTAAACAAAATCGTTATGTGATTGTTTGCTTTCGAACACCATTTTGTTTTTATTTCAAACTTTGTAATTCATATCTTAATATAGCTTTATATTAGTCAGAGCTCAAGGTTTCGGATACAGAGCTCCAAGTTCCCTTGTACAGACCTAGACTTTCATTCTTCAAAAATGCAGTCACTACTAGGGGGAGCTCAGGAACTTACTGCATACAGATATATACAGTCACCACTAGAGGGAGCTCAGAAGATTACTACATACAGATATATACAGCCACCACTAGAGGGAGCTCAGGAGATTACTGCATACAGATATATGCAGCCACCACTAGAGGGAGCTCAGGAGATGACTGCATACAGATATATACAACCACTACTAGAGGGAGCTCAGGAGATTACTGTATACAGATATATACAACCACTACTAGAGGGAGCTCAGGAGATTACTGCATACAGATATATACAGCCACCACTAGAGGGAGCTCAGGAGAAAACTACATACAGATATATACAGAGACCACTAGAGGGAGCTCAGGAGATTACTGCATACAGGTATATACAGTCACCCCTATAGGAGCTCAGGAGATTACTGCATACAGATATACACAGCCACCACTAGAGGGAGCTCAGGAGATTACTGCATACAGATATATACAGTCACCACTAGAGGGAGCTCAGGAGATTACTGCATACAGATATACACAGCCACCACTAGGGGGAGATCAGGAGATTACTGCATACAGATATATACAGTCACCACTAGAGGGAGCTCAGGAACTTACTGCATACAGATATATACAGCCACCACTAGGGGGAGCTCAGGAACTTACTGCATACAGATATATACAGTCACCACTAGAGGGAGCTCAGGAGCCTCCTGCATACAGATATATGACTACATCCAGATATATTCACCCAATACTAGAGAAGCTCAGTAGCTTACTGCATATAGATATACTACAAGAAAATTTAGACTAGCACATCAGAAGTCACAGGTGCACATCCATAAATGCAGACAGCAAACAAAAAGCGTATGGCAGCACACTATTGCACATGCAAGCAATAGAACTAAGAATTAGGGATTATTCTGGATTACAGTGATACTATACCTACTATACATAAAAAAAGTAAGCTCTCTGAGCACATTTTTTGTCAAACTTGTGTTGGACCCATCTACCGGCATCAAAATCGCTTTTATAGATGGGTACCTAATGCTAAAAGAACTGTCTCTCCTGGGCCTAACCTAAGCCTACAATGTTCAGGGTGGTGTACAGATATATACAGCCACTACTAGAGGAAGCTGAGGAGATTACTGCATACAGATATATACAGCCATCACTAGAGGGAGATCCGGAGATTACTGCATACAGATATATACAGCCACCACTAGAGGGAGCTCAGGAGATTACTGCATACAGATATATACAGCCACCACTAGAGGGAGGTCAGGAGCTTACTGCAAACAGATATATACAGCCATTGCTAGAGGGAGCTCAGGAGATTACTACATACAGATATATACAGCCACCACTAGAGGGAGCTGAGGAGATTACTACATACAAATATAAACAACCTCCACTAGCGGGAGCTCAGGAGATTACTGCATACAGATATATACAGCTACCACTAGAGGGAGCTTAGGAGATTACTACATAAAGATATAGACAGCTAACGCTGGTGGGAACTAAGGAGATTACTGCACACAGATATATACAGCCACCACTAGAGAGAGCTCAGGAGATTACTGCATACAGATATAAACAGCCACTAATAGAGGGGGCTCAGAAGATTACTACATACAGATATATACAGCCATTGCTAGAGGGAGCTCAGGAGATTACTGCATACAGAGATATACAGCCACCACTAGAGGGAGCTCAGGAGATTACTGCATACAGATATATACAGCCTCCACTAGAGGGAGCTCGGGAGATTACTGCATACAGATATATACAGCCACCACTAGAGGGAGCCCAGGAGATTACTGCATACATATATATGCAGACACCACTAGAGGGAGCTCAGGAGATTTCTGCATACAGATATATACAGACACCACTAGAGGTAGCTCAGGAGATTACTACATACAGATATATACAGCCACCACTAGAGGGAGCTCAAGGGATTACTACATACAGATATATACAGCCACCACTATAGGGAACTCAGGAGATTACTGCATACAGATATATACAGCGACCACTAGAGGGAGCTCAAGGGATTACTACATACAGATATATACAGCCACCACTATAGGGAACTCAGGAGATTACTGCATACAGATAGATACAGCCACCACTAGAGGGAGCTCAGGAGATTACTACATACAGATGTATACAGCCACCACTAGAGGGAATTTAGGAGCTTACTACATACAGATATGTACAATCACCACTAGAGGAGCTCAGGAGATTACTACATACAGATGTATACAGCCACCACTAGAGGGAACTTAGGAGCTTACTACATACAGATATGTACAATCACCACTAGAGGAGCTCAGGAGATTACTACATACAGATATATACAGCCACCGCTAGAGGGAGCTCAAGAGATTACTGCATACAGATATGTACAATCACCACTAGAGGAGCTCAGGAGATTACTGCATACAGATATATACAGCCACCACTATAGGGAACTCAGGAGATTAATGCATACAGATAGATACAGCCACCACTAGAGGGAGCTCAGGAGATTACTACATACAGATGTATACAGCCACCACTAGAGGGAACTTAGGAGCTTACTACATACAGATATGTACAATCACCACTAGAGGAGCTCAGGAGATTACTACATACAGATATATATAGCCACCACTAGAGGGAGCTCAGGAGATTACTGCATACAGATATATACAGCCACCACTAGAGGGAGATTAGGAGATTACTGCATACAGATATATACAGCCACCGCTAGAGGGAGCTCAAGAGATTACTGCATACAGATATGTACAATCACCACTAGAGGAGCTCAGGAGATTACTGCATACAGATATATACAGCCACCACTAGAGGGAGCTCAGGAGATTTCTGCATACAGATATATACAGACACCACTAGAGGGAGCTCAGGAGATTACTACATACAGATATATACAGCCACCACTAGAGGGAGCTCAGGAGATTACTGCATACAAATATATACATCCACCACTAGAGGGAGCTCAGGAGATTACTACATACAGATATATACAGCCACCACTAGAAGGAGCTCAGGAGATTACTGCATACAGATATATACAGCCTCCACTAGAGGGAGCTCAGGAGATTACTACATACAGATATGTACAATCACCACTAGAGGAGCTCAGGAGATTGCTACATACAGATATATACAACCACCACTAGAGGGAGCTCAGGAGATTACTACATACAGATATATACAGACACCACTAGAGGGAGCTCAGGAGATTGCTACATACAGATATATACAGTCACCACTAGAGGAGCTCAGTAGCTTAATGGATACAATTTATAAATGGAGCTCAGTAATTACACAGTATGCAGTAAACTTCTGAGCTTGCCCTACGTCTACATATGGGATTTGGAGAGTTATATGAGAAAAATGGCACTCTGATCCGTATTAAGATATTTGAAGTACGGTATTTAATCAACATAGAAATAGGCATCTAAGGATGACAGTCCTTTCTGTAATGTACATTTTCTTTTATGATGTATTTTATGGTGGAATAAAATGTGAAGAACATTGATCGGAGAGGACAAACGAGACAAGAGGCTCTCAGGGAGATCAAAGTGCTGATGGACCATCAGAGCTGGAGGACCCTGTTACTGCGTACAATCTGACCTTCTACTATACTCTGCAATCTTAAAAGGGGGTCGGTGTTTAGCTAGCATTACATTCAGCCTCATCCACATGGCAGATCTGTGGTCGCAGGAGGGGTAAAATGAAGACTCTGGGCCTAGTGTAAAGTACATTGGCAATGCCACATCTGTATGAAGAGATGTTTCCTGAGGATTCTCGGGTCGTGTCTTCAGTCTCCCCAATTGTCTCTCTAGTGAAGAAGATTGTCTGTAAACATCCTAATCATCATAAAGGTGTAATTATTTCATCAGAAGGTGAGTCACTGGCATTAGGATTCTGATCTATGCCAAGAATTTCTTTTAACAATCAGTTATCTCCTTACTATGTAGATTTATTACCCAGGATCAGAAAATCTTCACCATTTATAGCCATGCTATTTACAGCTTCATAATTCTATGTTGATTCATTTCTTTATTTATATATATTTAGTGCAGCTTCAGCTCCATTTACCTGATACCTCTGAGCTTCAAATACTGAATCTAAAGAATTATATAATTCAGCTGTCTGCAGCCACCTCTAAAGGAACCTTAAGAGCTTACTGCATATAGATATATACAACCACCACTAGGGGGAGCTCAGGAGATGACTACATACAGATATATACAGCCACCACTAGAGGGAGCTCAGGAGATTACAGCATACAGACATACAAAGCCACCACTAGAGGGGGCTCATAAGCTTACTGAATTCAGCTATATGCAGCCACAACTAGAGAGGGCTCATGAGATTACTGTGTGTGTATGTATGTATATATAAATATATATTTATATATACAAACACCAATAGAGGGAATTTAGGAAATTATTACATACAGATATATGGAGCCACTACTAGAGTGAGCTCAGGAGATTACTACATACAGATATATACAGCCACCACTTGGGGGAGCTCAGGAGATTACTACATACAGATATATACAGCCATCACTAGAGGGAGCTCAGGAGATTACTGCATACAGATATATACAGCCACCAATAGAGGGAGCTCAGGAGATTACTGCATACAGATATATACAGCCACCACTAGAGGGAGCTCAGGAGATTACTACATACAGATATATACAGCAACCACTAGAGGGAGCTCAGGAGATTACTGCATACAGATATATACAGCCACCACTAGAGGGAGCTCCGGAGATTACTGCATACAGATATATACAGCCACCACTTGGGGGAGCTCAGGAGATTACTACATACAGATATGTATAGCCACCACTAGAGGGAGCTCAGAAAATTAATGCATGCGAATATATTCAACTATCGCTAGAGGGAGCTCAGGAGATTACTGTATACAGACATACACAGCCACCACCAGAGGGGGCTCATGAGCTTACTGAATTCAGCTATATGGAGCCACAACTAGAGAGGGCTCATGAGATTACTGTGTGTATATATATATACTGTATGCAGTCACCAATAGAGGGAATTTAGGAGATTATTACATACAGATATATCGAGCCACCATTAGAGTGAGCTCAGGAGATTACTGCATACAGATATATACAGCCACCACTAGAGGGAGCTCAGGAGATTACTGCATATAGATATATACAACCACCACCAAAGGGAGCACAAGAGATTACTGCATATAGATATATACAACCACCACTAGAGGGAGCTCAGGATATTAATGCATACAGATATATACAGCCACCACTAGAGGGAGCTCAGGAGATTACTGCATGCAGATATATACAGCCATCACTTGTCACGGACGGTGTACAGGAAACAAGGCAAAACAACATGCATAAATGAGTCGCTGGATCCAAAAGCTAAGGAACAAAAGGAAGACCCCTGCAGAAGACCTGGCACTTTCCCTGGCTGCTCAGCCTATGCAAAGATCCGAATGGTGGAGGTCTGCATATCCACGTACCTTGACTATATAACCCCTGAGCACCCTACAATAGTGAGGGGAAACGACCACCAGCTCCCTACACAAGATACGGAGGGAGTCAGGGTCACCTGGGATCCAGCAAACAGAAAATAACAGATAAATGTTTCACACTTAACTTTGTAGAAGAGAGGAGAACCAGATGAGCATGCACACACACTCCAGGAAGAAGTATAAGCCGCCCAGAAAAGCATTCTGCTTAGGAACTTAAAGGGAAGCAATTAGTCCAACACATGACAGCTGAGAGAGGCTAACGAGATGAGTAACTGAATACCACAACAAAGAAACTCAAGGGGGAGGTTCTGAAAGGCCTCTGTCAGAGCTTCTCAGCTGTCTGGTTGTGACAGTACCCCTCCCTCTACGAGTGGACTCCGGACACTCAGAACCCACCTTCTCAGGATGGGACCTATGGAAAGCCCTGATGAGACGAGAGGCCTTAATGTCCGTCACTGGGACCCACATCCTCTCCTCAGGACCATACCCCTCCCAATGAACAAGGTACTGAAGAGAACCGCGGACAAGACGAGAATCCACAATCCTAGAGACCTGAAATTCAAGATTCCCATCAACCATAATCGGAGGAGGAGGCAAAGGCGAGGGTACAATGGGTTGAACATAAGGTTTCAATAAGGACTTATGAAAAACATTATGGATCTTCCAAGTCTGAGGAAGATCAAGACGGTATGCAACAGGATTGATGACAGACAGGATTTTGTAAGGCCCAATAAACCTAGGACCCAACTTCCAGGAGGGAACCTTCAATTTGATATTCTTGGTAGACGACCACACCAGATCACCAACATTCAGGTCCGGACCAAGCACACGTCTCTTATCTGCCACACGCTTATATCTCTCACTCATGCTCTTTAGATTATCTTGAATCTTTTGCCAAATAGATGACAAAGACGAGGAGAATCTGTCCTCATCAGGTAAACCAGAAGACCCCTCTCCCGAGAAAGTCCCAAACTGCGGATGAAACCCATATGCACCAAAAAATGGTGACTTATCAGAGGACTCCTGACGACGGTTATTTAAAGCAAACTCAGCAAGGGACAAAAAAGAACACCAATCCTCTTGATTCTCCGCCACAAAACAGCGCTGATATGTCTCCAGATTCTGATTGACGCGCTCTGTCTGGCCATTCGACTGCGGGTGGAAAGCAGAAGAGAATGACAACCGAACCCCCAAGCGAGAACAGAAAGCCTTCCAGAATCTGGAAACAAACTGCGTGCCCCTATCAGAGACTATGTCTGAAGGAATACCGTGCAATTTGACAATGTGATCAATAAATGCCTGCGCCAGCGTCTTAGCATTGGGCAAACCAGGAAAAGGGATGAAATGCACCATTTTGCTAAAACGGTCCACCACCACCAGAATCACAGTCTTCCCCGAGGAACGAGGCAGGTCCGTTATGAAGTCCATGGACAGATGTGTCCAAGGACGGGAAGGAATGGGTAAGGGAAGGAGAGGACCTGATGGCCGTGAATGAGGGACTTTGGCACGAGCGCAAGTCTCGCAGGCTGCCACAAAACCCTCAACCGACTTACGAAGCGCAGGCCACCAGAATCTCAGAGCGATGAGATCCAGTGTGGCTCTTACCCCCGGGTGCCCAGCAAGGACCGTATCGTGGTGTTCTTTAAAAATCTTGTGTCTTAAAGCGAGAGGCACAAACAACCTCCCAGGAGGACAAAGATCAGGAGCCTCTGACTGGGCTGCCTGCACCTCTGCCTCCAATTCAGGAAAAAGAGCCGAGACCACCACACCTTCAGCCAAAATGGGACCCGGGTCTTCAAAATTCCCGCCTCCCGGAAAACAACGTGACAGGGCATCTGCCTTCACATTCTTAACTCCAGGGCGGAACGTGACAACAAAATTAAACCTAGAAAAGAACAAAGACCATCTGGCCTGTCTCGGGTTCAGACGCTTGGCTGACTCCAAGTAAGCCAGATTTTTATGGTCAGTAATAGGGTGTCTGGCTCCCTCTAGCCAATGGCGCCATTCCTCAAAAGCCAACTTGATGGCCAACAATTCCCTATCTCCCACATCGTAATTTCTCTCTGCGGAGGAGAGTTTTCTTGAGAAAAAGGTACACGGTCGCCAATTGGCAGGAGAGGAACCCTGAGACAAGACCGCCCCCACACCCACCTCAGAAGCATCAACCTCAACTATGAAGGGTAAAGAAACATCAGGTTGCACCAAGATGGGAGCGGAAGCAAAACTCTCCTTGATATCAGAAAAAGCCTTACGCACCTCTACTGACCAAGAAGAAAAATCTACCCCCTTTCTGGTCATATCAGTGAGTGGTTTAACAATAGAGGAATAATTCAAAATAAACTTCCTGTAATAATTGGCAAAGCCCAAAAAACGCATCAGCGCCTTCTGATTCTCAGGAAGCTCCCACTCAAGCACAGCGCGGACCTTCTCGGGGTCCATGCGAAAACCAGAAGCGGAGAGAAGAAACCCCAGAAATTGAATTTCTGGAACCGCAAACACACATTTTTCCAGTTTCGCATATAATTTATTCTCCCGCAGGATGAGCAAGACCTGACGTAAATGTTCCTTATGAGTTTTGAAATCGGGAGAAAAAATCAAAATGTCATCCAAATACACCAATACAAATTTTCCCATCAAATGATAAAAAATGCTGTTCACGAAATGCTGAAAAACGGCTGGGGCATTCATCAAACCAAAAGGCATAACCAAATTTTCAAAATGGCCCTCAGGGGTATTGAAGGCCGTCTTCCATTCGTCCCCTTCTCTGACCCTGACCAGGTTGTATGCCCCTCTTAGATCTAATTTGGAAAAGACTTTAGCCCCAACAACCTGGTTAAACAGGTCTGGGATCAGAGGAAGCGGATAAGGGTCACGAATTGTGATACTGTTCAGCTCCCTGAAATCCAGACAAGGTCTTAAAGAACCATCTTTTTTCTTAACAAAGAAAAAACCAGCGGCAACAGGTGACTTCGAGGGTCGTATGTGTCCTTTCTCAGACTCTCAGAGATATAAGCACGCATAGCGATCCTCTCAGGTTGGGAAAGATTGTATAAACGAGATTTAGGCAGTTTGGCGTTTGGGATGAGATTAATAGGGCAATCGTACTCCCTATGCGGGGGCAAATCCTGAACTCCACTCTCAGAGAAGACATCCGAAAATTCAGAGAGAAAAGATGGTACAGTCTTAGTAGCAACCTCAGAAACAGATGTCGTGAGGCAATTCTCTCTGCAAAAGTCACTCCAACCATTTATTTGCCTCGCTTGCCAATCAATGGTGGGGTTATGCTTAGTGAGCCAGGGCAGCCCCAACACCAGAGGGGTAGGCAAACCGCTAAGGACGAAACATGACACATCCTCAACATGAGCATCACTCACAATTAAACGGATATTGTGAACTATGCCCTTTAATGATTTCTGAGAAAGTGGAGCGGAATCGATAGCGAAAACAGGAATATCCTTTCCCAAAGTGCACACCTGGAAACCATGAGTTATCGCAAATTGATTATCAATGAGATTGACCGCTGCTCCACTATCCACAAAAATCTCACAAAAAATGTTCTTGCTCTAGCGCCACCCTAGCCGGCAGGACAAAACGGGAACTGCAAGCAAACGGAAAACCTTTAATTTCCGCCTCAACCCTGCCAATAGTAACAGACGGAACATTTTTAAAAGATTTTTTCCTCTTTGTTTCTTTATTATTCCTAGAGAACTACCTGAATCTCCTAGAGGGACAAATATTTGCCAAATGATTAATACCTCCACAACAGAAACAAACCCTCCCATGCGGGCTGAATCTTCTATTGTCAGAAGCAATCAACCCCAGCTGCATGGGCTCCTGCTCAGAAGGGGCTGACAGCGACTGAGACCCCTGCGCACAGAATGAGACCGCTGCACTGTCCTGGGACTGAGTATGACAGGAAGGAGAGATCTCTCCTCTCTCTCTAAGACGCCTGTCAATACGAACGGCCTGAGACATAGCAGAGTCCAAAGAAATAGGCCTCTCATGAAAGGCAAATGCATCTTTCAATCCCTCTGAAAGACCATGGCAAAATTGACTTCGGAGTGCAGCATCATTCCAACCAGTATCAGCTGCCCATCTCCGAAATTCTGAGCAGTATATTTCTGCGGATTGTTTACCCTGGCATAATAGACGTAGTCTAGACTCAGCCAGAGCAATACTGTCCGGATCATCATATATCTGACCCAGGGCTAAAAATAATTCATCCACTGAACGGAGGGGCCGTGCCCCCTCCGGCAGCGAAAAGGCCCAGGACTGAGCGTTACCCCTGAGCAGCGATATAATGATCCCCACCCTCGGTTCCTCATCACCAGAGGAATGGGGAAGAAGGCGAAAATGGAGTTTGCAAGCCTCTCTAAAACGCACAAAATTCTCACTACCCCCGGAAAACGTATCCGGGAGCGAGATCTTAGGCTCAGAACAAACTCCATGAACGCCAGCTGAACCGGTCACTTGAAGCTGAGAAAAAGTCTTACGGAGATCAGCTACCTCAAATGAAAGACCCTGAAGGCGTTCAGCCAAAAGTGAAACCGGATCCATGCTTGAGACGGTTATGGCGGCTTATAATGTCACGGACGGTGTACAGGAAACAAGGCAAAACAACATGCATAAATGACTCGCTGGATCCAGAAGCTAAGGAACAAAAGGGAGACCCCTGCAGAAAACATGGCACTTTCCCTGGCTGCTCAGCCTATGCAAAGATCCGAATGGTGGAGGTCTGCATATCCACGTACCTTGACTATATAACCCCTGAGCACCCTACAATAGTGAGGGGACACGACCACCAGCTCCCTACACAAGATACGAAGGGAGTCAGGGTCACCTGGGATCCAGCAAACAGAAAATAACAGATAAATGTTCCACACTTAACTTTGTAGAAGAGAGGAGAACCCGATGAGCATGCACACACACTCCAGGAAGAAGTATAAGCCGCCCAGAAAAGCATTCTGGTTAGGAACTTAAAGGGAAGCAATTAGTCCAACACATGACAGCTGAGAGAGGCTAACGAGATGAGTAACTGAATACCACAACAAAGAAACTCAAGGGGGAGGTTCTGAAAGGCCTCTGTCAGAGCTTCTCAGCTGTCTGGTTGTGACATCACTAGAGGGAGCTCACAAGATTGCTGCATACAGATATATACGGCGACCACTAGAGGGAGCTCAGGAGATTACTACATACAGATATATACAGCCACCACTAGAGGGAGCTCAGGAGATTACTGCATACAGATATATACAGCCACCACTAGAGTGAGCTCAGGAGATTACTGCATACAGATATATACAGCCACCACTAGAGGGAGCTCAGGAGATTACTGTATACAGATATATACAGCCACCACTAGAGGGAGCTCAGGAGATTACTACATACAGATATATACAGCCACCACTAGAGGGAGCTCAGGAGATTACTACATACAGATATATACAGCCACCACTAGAGGGAGCTCAGGAGATTGCTGCATACAGATATATACAGTCACCACTAGTGGGAGCTTAGAAATTTACTGCATACAGATATATATACAGCCATCACTAGAGGGAGCTCACAAGATTGCTGCATACAGATATATACAGCCATCACTAGAGGGAGCTCACAAGATTGCTGCATACAGATATATACGGCGACCACTAGAGGGAGCTCAGGAGATCACTGCATACAGATATATACAGCCACCACTAGGGGGAGCTCAGGAGATTACTGCATACAGATATATATATACAGCCACCACTAGAGGAAGCTCAGGACATTACTACATACAGATATATACAGCCACCACTAGAGGGAGCTCAGGGGATTACTGCATACAGATATATACAGCCACCACTAGAGGGAGCTCAGGAGATTACTGCATACAGATATATACAGCTACCACTAGAGGGAGCTCAGGAGATTACTGCATACAGATATATACAGCCACCACTAGAGGAAGCTCAGGAGATTACTGCATACAGATATATACAGCCACCACTAGAGGGAGCTCAGGAGATTACTGCATATATTATTATTCAGTTTAATAAGCTCCCGGGTACCCACTAGTGGTGATTATTTCATGCTATGTTTGTTAAGATTTGGAACTCTGTATCAGGCAAATGGATCTCCAACCTTCATAAAAAAACAAAACAATAAATACAGTATTTTTAAACTATTTCATGTTGCATTCCCAAATAGTCAAACATTGAAGACGGCTCTGCTACAACTGTAATGCATTTCGCCACAAGACACCAGTATCTGTGTGGTTAGTGACATCAATACCCCCGGTCAGACTGACAGGAGCAGTAATCATTAATGATATTGTACCTGAGCTGTCAAGACAAACGGAGAAGTCACAGATTAAATATTAAAGCTCCTTTCACTTACTGTCAGTCACATCATAGAAGAAGTGAAGTTCACAGAAAACCACCTGTAGTCCTATGCTTCTCACGTGGGACCAAGTAGAGATGTAACTTCATGCTCTGGGCTGCAATGCAAAATCTGTCACACGACCCCCACATGCCACGTGACCAGGGACTCAAGGGAGCCTGGCATCAGCCCTTATTTATTGACTTTGATCCAGTAGATAACGGCCAGCATCACTACCCCTCTCTTCCAGGTCCTGGTACAAACTATACACAAATTCCTCCTGACATCCCCATATACATACATTCTCAGCACGCAATTTCAGTCAGTTTAGACTGCAATTGCGTTGCGTTCAGATTTTATCGCCCAGGTGCAATGCATTTTGCACACGCGTGATTAAAAACTGAAGTGGTACCCAGACCCGAACCTGGACTTCTTCACTGAAGTTTGGGTTAGGTGTTCTGTAGATTTTATTATTTTCCCTTATAACATGATTATAAGGGAAAATATTAGCATGCTTAATACAGAATGCATAGTAAACTGTCAATTTGAGGTTAAAAAAAAAATAAAAAAACGAACTCACCTCATCCACTTGATCGCGCAGCCGACATCGTCTTCTTTCTTCTTCTTTCAGGACCTGCAAAAGGACCTTTTATGACGTCAGCGCAGGTCCTCCTGAATGAAGATAGAAGAGATCCTTCTATCTTCATTCAGCAGGACCTGCACTGACGTCACCACGTGGTGAGTGCGATTACGTCATCAAAGGTCCTTCTGCCGGTCCTAAAAAGAAGACAATGCCGGCTGCGCGATCAAGTGGATGGGGTGAGTTAATTATTTTTTTTAACCCTTCAATCAACATTTTAGTATGCATTCTGTATTAAGAATGCTATTATTTTCCCTTATAACCATGCTATAAGGGAAAATAATACAGTGAATTTACTTTAATGGAGTCCGGGGTTGCTCATCCCTATCATCTCCTAGCAACCATGCATGAAAATCGCACTGCATCCGCACCTGCTTGCGAATGATTGCGATTTTCACGCAGCCCCATTAATTTCTATGGGGCACGCATTGCGTGAAAAATGCAGAATATAGAACATGCTGTGATTTTCACGCAACACACGAGTCATGCGTGAAAATCACTGCTCATCTGCACAGCCCCATTGAAGTGAATAAGTCCGGATTCAGTACGGGTACAATGCGTTCACCTCACGCATTGCACCCGCGTTGAATTCTCGCCCGTGTGAAAGGGGCCTTAGGGTTTAGTGTGCTAGGGAGGTATTAGTGTTACTGTATTTCGTCTTTAAAAAAATAAAAATAAAGTTTGTTTCTGTCCGTTTTTCTGTCACTGTCCTAGGGTTTAGTGTGCTTGTTTAGTAATTACTGTGCTAGGGAGGGATTAGTGTTACCGTACAAAACAATCACTGTCTGTTGCTCTAAATTATTATTTAATTCGATTTTTGCCCCATTGTCCCAAACCCAATAAAGTTATTCACAAAGTCGCTCCTTATTTTCTTGGTATATTCTTTGGGGCTTTAATTTAATTTTGGGCAGATAATGAGTGGACGTGGGTGTGCCGGCAGCCGTGGTCATGGAAGGGGAGTTGGTTCCAGTGCTGGACCGCTGCCAGCACGGGGCCGCTTCTCTACCCACGGAGGGGCGGGCGCAACTGACAGGGGCGTCCACCTTATCCGAGATCAGGACGCCAAGGGCCCAAGGCAGTGGTGTCTTTTGTCACACAAGCCAGTGGCACAAAGTCCTCTACCCCGGCTCAGAGCAGCAGCAGCAGCTCTCCGCCTCCTGCAGGACCAGCCCCCGTCCCCCAAGACTCGTCCCTGCTGCTGTTTGGCAATGACAGTGAGAGGGACATCCTGGGGGAGGTAATGCAGGAGAGTGAGCTGCAGCTTGGTCTGGATGGTCAGGACCTTTTGAAAGGGATGGAGAAGGAGGAGGAAGGGGTCATTACCCCAGTGACATTCCTTCCAACTGGTATGGGTGGTTTCAGCCACAGAACCACCGCACCTAGTCAGACCCAGGCGTCAGCAGGGGACAGCGGAGCCAGGTCAGGGGCTCCTCGTCTGCTGTTCCCCTCAGTCCACCACTGGTCGACCTTGGGTCTGACAATGCAGGTGACGAAGAGGAGGGTGACCAAGAATGGATGCCATCTCCCTTGTCAGGTGACAGCAGCACTGATGATGAAGGTAGGCACCCGAGGCAAACGGTGCGCCAGGTCACCAAGGAGTCCAGTGGCAGGGGCTCCACTGGTAATGGCAGCAGGAGGCGGCAACAGCAGCAGGTGTTGCCTCCACCTGTGCGCACCAAGCCCAAACAGGCACAAGCCAGCACCACCCCATCTGACAGGAGGTGGGTGCATAAGTCGCCTGTTTTGGCTTATTTCACCCTGGCAGAAGATCAGACAATTGCAATCTGTCAGCAGTGCCATGCCAGGGTGAGGAGAGGGAGGTCACTTGCTAGGCTGGGTACTACTGCCCTTATCCAGCACCTGAGAGGCAACCACTGGCGGGAGTGGGACCAGATGCAGGGTGCAGTGCGCAGGGGACAGCCGCTCCTGCCACTGTCCTGCAGTCACCCCACCCCCTTCCAACAATGCATTCCCACTCCCCCACTCCCTCTCCTGGAGGTACTGGTACCGGCAGCCATACCTCTGCCTCCTCTGCACCTTTCTCTGTCGCCTCCACCGCTTCCATGTTTTATTCAGGATTTAGGTTCGAACATGGTGTTTCTTTGTCGTCCTGAACAGGATGCCTGACTTCCATGTTGACCTCTCTACATGGTTGGGTGTGACTGTCGTTATACTTATGAGTGTGGTAATCCGGTTTTGGGAATGTAGCCTTATTGCCACATGTATCTATCTATATATACATTTATATTTTATGTTACTTCTTGACAACTATGTAATGGTAAGGTGCACATGCTATTTTTATATAATCACAACTTTTCACTTTGCAATATAAACTTGATGCCAGGTCACTAGTTTGCGAGTTATTCAGTTCATATCCGTGGTTGCGATCATGTGACCGCATAGACATTGCGGCTCAGCATGCGTTCCATTTCAGGTGCAAACACGTGATCTGTTACCATGTGACCGCCCTGTCTATGGACGCTCGCGGCCTGTGTGTGTTCCTCCTTCGATGCGATCACCTGATTGCATCACATGTTTCTTTATGTAATGCGGAAGCTATGTGACGACATGACGCTATATCGGATCCATGCTGGTTAGTTCTTGGCCCCCTCCATTATGTATTTAATCGGTACACCTCATTTTTTTATGACACAATTGGTTTTGGACATATTTTTTTAATATGTACTTATTATGATTTAAAGGGGACCTTTCATCTGTTTAACCCTAGTCTAATTAGGGTCTTACCTTATAGGGCGGCCCCCACTGATGTCATCACACTTTTTTTTTTTTTTCAAAGACCCCCGCTGTTGTTCGCCGTTGATTTCGGCGCCTTATATTCTAATTAGCCGACTTGGTTATACTAGGCGGAGACTGGAGCGGTTCTCTTCTCCCTGGCTGTGACCGCATCCAATCAGAGCGCACCGCTCATAGCCAGGGAGAATGAGCTCCTCCCTTGCTATGAGCTGGGTAAGGGTAGGTAAGAGACTTCGGGATGGATATTGAGCACGGATTGTAATGATCTTATGTGGATCCTTTCAAATTCTTGGGCGTTTTTTGTATGCATTTGCACTTTACACAGATGTACTAGTTTGTCTTATGAGTGGTTGGTTTCATAGTGGATTTGTTGTTACATACCCCTTTGACTATATACATTATCATATGTTATATGTTTAATGTAATACAACAAAGCACAGAGCACAACAATGACACTGCTGTCTCTTTCATAACTGCAATAAACTTTAGAAGATAGCTGCTGGGGAGGTTCTTATATACTAAGGGGAAGGCAACTTTTCTATTGGTTGCTAGGAATGTTGCTAAGCTGTGACAAAGCCTTCTCATTGGCCCACAACCTAGAAGAAGGGAGGGATGATCACCTGATGTGTACTGTGTTTAAAAAAAAAAACAAAAACAAATATTCTTCATTACGAATATATAGCACTATATTCTAAATATTCGCGAATTCTCGAAGTGCCGATATTCGCGATAAAAATCAGCTTTTTTCGAATATTCGCGCTCAACACTAATCATGGTAATAATTTGATTGTCCTCTTTGATTGATAATTTTGTACACTTTTATAACCTTCCCTATATATACTTTTTCTCTGCTTGACAAAGGCTCCATTGAGTAAATAAAAGATCTGTAACATCCCAGAGTATGTCACTAAACTCCGTCTCCCTGCTACAACATTTAAGGTGTGAATCTATTGTCATCTTGTGTAATCTAACTGTGCATTTTCATCATTATATGTATTTTCCAGGCCTGTATTATGTATTTGCTGTAATTTCCCTGTCCGCCAGCAGGTGGCAGCAATATGTAGCAGACAATAGCTAGGTTAGTATATCTAGTCTGGAATAGTCCATTCTAGTCTAGCCTCCCCTGTGTGAGCAGAAGTGGGACGTTCCCATGTCCTGTCTCATGAGGAGGAGAAGGAAGTTAGGGTAGTGTACCAGCCACCCCTGCCAGGGGCAGGCTGTGTTGGTAGGAGCTCCCAGAACCAGGGATCCCAACCCTGGATCCCGCCTCAGCTGAGGCAAGGATCCATCTTCCCAGCCTGAGTCATCTACCTCAGCTGGTGACAAGCAAGCAACAACCTCCAGAACTTCAGATCTCCAGGACGACATCATTTCCTGTGAGCCAAGCTGTGAGTACATATCCAGAGTCCAGGAGAAGCCAAATTCCTCCTCAGCTAATCAGGCCCACTACAAGCAGAAGACAGACAGAGCAGAAGATAAATACCTGCCAGATTCACTAGACATATGATCAGAAGCAGAATAGATATAAATTCCTGCCACATATTGCCAATACCTGCTGGGACCCCAAAAGACTATTGCTGTAACTCGTATGGATATCTGTGGCCATTAAGTAAAGACAAGTTGGACTATATCTCCTGTCTGGATCTCAATCATTCCACCACTACTCCTACTGACTACACTCAATTTATTGCAAGTGAGCCAGGATCCAGGAGTCCAGCCGTACCAAGGTAGGAGACACCGTTGACACTACCATATCTGCTATACAGAGACATTATCCCCCTCTGGCATTCCTCACCTGGTACGTGAGTTATAACATCTTAAAGGGCCCTGCTACAGTACCTGCGCAAGCTGCAATTGGCGTCACAAACTACTACATATATATATACTGACCCACTGCATAGCTGACCCACTGTACCGGTGTCCTGCTCATTGCAGATCCACTATTCACCTTCCAAGAACGGAGTGTTGCCCTGTGTTTGTTCATACTATATATATATATATATTTTTGTACAAATGTGTAGGCCTTCTACTCCACCGTTACCTTTATCTGCTGCTGCTGTCTGTCCAGATCCTGATGAGTTTGCCCCTAGACTAAAGGGGCCTCACTGCAACCTTATAGGTTAAAATTAATAATAAACATAACAATATCAAAAAACAAAAGCAAACTTTAGAACGGAAAAAAACTATTTATTGGCAATTTTGAGGAACAAATATGGCTCTAAGGCAACTGTTTGAGTTGTTTATGGAGGTCCAGCATCTCCTGCATCCCATTACGGTGCAGCTCTTCCAACTGCTGCACCTTGCAATACAGATGCCGCTGCTGCTCCCTTATCTTTTTTTGCTGCTCCCAGATCTCCTGCATGGCTTTTTTGTCCTCATGCTGCAGCTTTATAATTATTTTGGGGTGTTTGCTAAATGATGAACATATACTGGGGTGCATTTTCTTCTTTAACCCTTCTGAAAGTGAAAAATTAAAATTTTTTAATTTTTACAAATGTGTGCTTTGAAATGCTGTCAGACACCTGTTTGCTGAAAAGTACCCTTTCCACCACTTAAAATGTTCGTATGGGGGTGCTGTTTCTGAAATGGGATCACAAGTTGTTGTTTTTTTTATTTCTGGGGACCTCGGGAATTTATTTAATGTGACATGGCATCTAAAATCCATGTCTGCCAATTCAGGTGAGCAAAATCCATATTTAGCTGTTTGACTATAGAGTCCTACCATGCGCCCATACATAATTTTTTGAGTACATATGGGGTGTTGGTGTATTCGGGGGAAATGAGGAACAAAATTTGGGGTGCATTTTGTCCTGTTACCCCTTGTGAAAGTGAAAAATGTGGGTGTAAATCAACTTTTTCAGGAAAAAATTTAAATTTTTCATTTTCACAGCCAAGCATTTCCGAATTTGGTGAAACGCCTGCTCACTACACACCTTGAAATATTACTTGAGAACTGGGGTGACTTTTTGGGGGTTTCCACTCTAGGGCCACCTCAGGGTGTCTTCATATGCAACATAGCTCCCAATTACCATTCAAGCTAAATCCACCCTCCAAAAGCCATATGATGCTCCTTCCACTATGAAGCCTGCTGTGTGCCCATACATCAGTTTTTCAGCACACATGGGGTGTTTCTGTAAACTCCAGATTCAATGTAATAGATTTAAAGTTTTGTTTGGCTGTTAACCCTTGATGTTTTGCAGAAAAAAATAGATTAAAGTTTAAAATCTGCAAAAAAAAAGTGAAATTTTGAAATTTCATTCCCATTTTCATTGAATTCTCGTGGGCACCTAAAGGGTTAACAATGTTTGTAAAATCAGTTTTTAATAGCTGGAGGGGTGTAGTTTAGGGTGATTTATGGGTGGTTTCTAATATTTGAGCCCCAGAAAGTGATTTTATAACTGAACTGGTCCTGAAAAAATTGGGTTTTGGAAATGTTCTTATAAATTTTAAGATTTGCTTCTAAACCTCTAAGCCTTCTAACGACCCCCAAAAATTAAATGTCATTTTCAAAATGATCCAAACATGAAGTAGACATATGGGGAATGTAAAGTAGTAACTATTTTTGGAGGTATCACTATCTATCATAAAAGTAGAGAAATTTACATTTTAAAATTTGCTAATTTTTCAAAATTTTTGGTAAATGTGTTTTTTTTTATAAATAAAAATGAATTTTTTGACTCAATTTTACCACTATCATGAAGTACAATATGTGACGAGAAAAAAATCTCAGAATGGCCTGGATAAGTAAAAGCATTTTAAAGTTATTACCACATAAAGTGACACATGTCAGATATGCTAAAATTGGCCTTGGCAGAAAGGTGAAAAATGTCAGGGTTCTTAAGGGGTTAATATTTGTGTACATGTTATGGATACAGACTTATATTGCTGTGTGCCCATATTTATGCAGCGTCCCACATATGTTTGTAAAAGGGACACTTTAAACATCTGCCTATTTAGTTAATGTATTTGCAATGTATGGTATTTCCTATTTATCAGGCTGGCATTGTCATTTCATCAATTCACCCATAGGTGGTGCTGTCATTACTTAGACCAGGGATGCCCAACCAGCGGCCCTCCAGCTGTTGCAAAACTACAACACCCAGCATGCCCGGACAGCTTACAGCTATCAGCCTACAGCAGGGCATGATGGGAGTTGTAGTTTTTCAACAGCTGGAGGGCCGCATGTTGAGAGGAGAAGGAAGGTAATGGAGGAGAGAAACAGGCTTTATCCACTATGTAGCTGCAATTTCTTTCCTCCGGGACCTGATCAATCCTGGAGAGGACAAACTAAGGGTCCATTCACACATCCGTATGTGTTTTGCGGATCTGCAAAACACAGACAGCGGCAATGTGCGTTCCGCATTTTGCGGACCGCACATCGCTGGCACTCTCATAGAAAATGCCTTTTCTTGTCCGCAATTGTGGACAAGAATAGGACATGTTCTATTTTTTGGCGGAACGGAAGTGCGGATCCGGAAGTTCGGATCCGCAAATGCGGATCCGGACAGCACATTCCGGCCCCATTGAAAATGAATGGGTCTGCACCTGTTCCGCAAAATTGCGGAACGGATGCGGACCCATTTTGCAGACGTGTGAATGGATCCTTAGAGTAGTTACAGCAGCTTAGCACTGAACAGTAAGTCTGAGTCTAAATATAAAGGCCAGCCTAGTGAAGGTTAGAGCTGCGTCTGGCATATGGACTTCACAATCACAAGTGACCGACTTTCCAAGTTCCTGGACACGACTGGATGATTAAAGGCCATAATTATCCTATTTCACTAGAAGCCTTCTGGGATATAGTGAACCTGAATACTTCAAGAGAGCTTCCTGCAAATATTGTCGCAGAGAGTTTGCCTGCCATGAGGGAGAACGCCCTTATTGGATTGCTAAATATAAAGTAAGAAAACCACTATATTCTGTACCTGAGTGCCAGAGATTGGAATTAACGTAGAACTATCTAAGAAGAGAACTTTTGTCTTGCCTGTAAAGTAACATTATAAGGAATACTCCTCAACTGACAATTGGCAGACCTGTTGTAAGGATTACAGCTAAACTAATTTCTGAATCATCCTTTGTGCCATACAAGTGCACTGTACGGATGAACTGTACCAACGGTCTTGAGACATTTGATTTAAGTAAATGTTCAACTATTTCTACTGCAACTGACTCCTCATCCTTTCTACTACTCTCAACATTTGCACCTTACGGTGCTGGCGTCACGAACAACACAGGGGCCCAGCCACCAAAGCACCTTAAACACCTATACCATCAAGGGCACCTCAACCACCATCTGGCTGGTGTTCCCTGCAATAGAGAGTGCCCCGGAGGATTTAGTGCTGTCTTCCCCTCCACTGCACGCCGGCCCAGGGGACAACTGAACTGTGAGTACTACTACCCTCACTCGGCACACCACCTCCGTTACACTCACATAACAACCCTAGGGTGCGGGTGTTGCATTTACCCTCATGGCGGGGGCTGGTGACAGCCTCTTCTTCCTCATCTGGAGCTGGGGGTGGGGGGATCCAGCTGCCGGGAGAGTCCGGCCTCCTCCACCTCCATCTCTTCACCCACATCAGGTGAGGGTGGTGCATCCTGCTGCGGCTGGGAAGGTCCGGCCTGCTCTTCCTCCTCCTCCTCCTTCTCGGCGGACATGACCACTACCTTCATCTCGTCCGTCGACGACCTGTGGCGGACGGGGGGAACGGGAGCACCTGTAATCACACAATGTTCAAAATTTAGACAAACAACTCAGAACTCCTAACAAATGCAAATTAAGTGGGGGATGTAATGATGGATGGGGCCTTATACTGGAATACAGAATGATGATTGCAGTTTATGTATATACACACACATATATATATATTTATGTGTGTGTGAAACATACAAAATCAGCCGGTTACATCATACTTCTCTACTTCGCTGTGTTTATAAATATATATACAGTGGATATAAAAAATCTACACACCCCTGTTAAAATGTCAGGTTTCTGTGCTGTAAAGAAATGAGACAAAAATAAATAATTTCAGAACTTTTTCCACCTTTAATGTGACCTATAAACTGTACAACTCAATTGAAAAACAAACTGAAATATTTTAGGTAGAGGGAAGAAAACAAACAACAAAAAATAATGTGGTTGCATAAGTGTGCACACCCTCTAATAATTGGGGATGTAGCTGTGTCCAGAATTAAGCAATCACATTCAAAATCATGTTAAATAGGAGTCGGCATACACCGGCCATCATGTAAAGTGCCTAACCCCAAATAAAGTTCAGCTGCTCTAGTTGGTCTTTCCTGAAATGTTCTTAGTCGCATCCCACAGCAGAAGCCACGGTCCACAGAGAGCTTCCAAAGCATCAGAGGGATCTCATTGTTAGAAGGTATCAGTCAGGAGAAGTGGACAAAAGAATTTCCAAGGCATTAGATATACCATGGAACACAGTGAAGACGTCATCATCAAGTGGAGAAAATATGGCACAACAGTGACATTACCAAGAACTGGACGTCCCTCCAAAATTGAGGAAAAGACGAGAAGAAAACTGGTCTGGGAGGCGACCAAGAGGCCTACAGCAACATTAAAGGAGCTACAGGAATATCTGGCAAGTACTGGCTGTGTGGTACATGTGACAACAATCTCCTGTATTCTTCATATGTCTGGGCTATGGGGTAGAGTGGCAAGACGAAAGCCTTTTCTTACCAAGAAAACATCCAAGCCAGGCTACATTTTGCAAAAACACATCTGAAGTCTCCCAAAAGCATGTGGGAAAAGGGGTTATGGTCTGATGGAACCAAGGTTGAACTTTTTAGCCATAATTCCAAAAGAGATGTTTGGCGCCAAAAACCACACTGCACATCACCAAAAGAACCCCATCCCCACAGTGAAGCATGGTGGGGGCAGCATCATGCCAAGGGGCGGTTTTTCTTCAGCTAAAACTGGGGCCTTAGTTAAGCTAGAGGGAATTATGAACAGTTCCAAATACCAGTCAATATGGGCACAAAACCTTCAGGCTTCTGCTAGAAAGCTGAACATGAAGAGGAACATCATCTTTCAGCATGACAACGACCCACAGCATACATCCAAATCAACAAAGGAATGGCTTCACCAGAAGAAGATAAAAGTTTTGGCATGGCCCAGCCAGAGCCCAGACCTGAATCCAATTGAAAATCTGTGGGGTGATCTGAAGAGGGCTGTGCCCAGGAGATGCCCTCGCAGTCTGACAGATTTGTAGTGTTTTTGCAAAGAAGAGTGGGCAAATCCTGCCAAGTCAAAATGTGCCATGCTGATAGACTCCTACCCAAAAAGACTGAGTGCTGCAATAAAATCAAAAGGTGCTTCAACAAAGTATTAGTTTAAGGGTGTGCACACTTATGCAACCATATTATTTTATTTTTATATTTTTTCTTCCCTCTACCTAAAAGATTTCAGTTTGTTTTTCAATTGAGTTGTGCAGTTTATAGGTCACATTAAAGGTGGAAAAAGTTCTGAAATGATTTATCTTTGTCTAATTTTTTTTACATCACAGAAACCTGACATTTTAACAGGGGCGTGTAGACTTTTTCTATCCACTGTATATACACTCACGAGAAGGTAGATGTATGATGTAAACGGCTGATTCGCTACGTGTCACACCAGGTAGTAAGTAGTAATTTGTAAAGGGATGAAATGCTTATTTGCATAACTGTATATATAGATTACAGAGTGTAGGCGAGGGATACAAAAGTAATGTAAGCATTGTACCTGGGCATTTTCTGTCCCGGATCTCTGTGATCCACGCGATGTGCCTCCTCTTAAGATCCGACCAATGTTTGATGATCGCCATCGCACTGTGCCTTCCCTTACACTCCCTCCTTAGCTCCTTCCTTATCTCCCGCACAATCCTCGGCTTTTCCTCCTGTCGTATCCCCGCTCCAACATGCGCAGGATAAAGATGCAAGCATATAATCCCAAATTTTTTAACTACAAGTATTTAAAATAATGTCCTCGCAAATTTATGACGAATATTCGCTCACAAATTCGCAAAATATCGCAAATTCGAATATTGCCTCATCACTACCCTAGACCACCAGGGATGATGGCATTAGCCAATTCACTATTCTAAATCACAAAGGATACTGGTATTGTCCTATTCACTACCCCAGACCACCAGAGATGCTGATATTAGCCGGTCACTATCTTACACCACCAAGGATGATAGCATTAGCCCATTTATTACCCTAAATCACTAGGGATGCTGGCATTATTCAAGTAACTACCCTTGACCACCAGGGTTACTGATAGTATCTCATTCATTACCCCAGAACACCAGGATGTTGATATTATCCCATTTACTACCCCAAACCACCAGGCTTGCTGTCATTAGCCCATTCACTACCTTAAACCATCAGGGATGCTAGCATTAGCTCATTCACTTCCCTAGGCCACCTTGGATGCTGACATTAACCTATTCACTACCCTAGACCACCAGGGATGCTGGTTTTGGCCCATTCGTTACCTTCGCCACCAAGGACTCTTCCATTAATCATTTAATACAACTCAGCAGAAGAACCGCTTTAGAGTCACACTGGCATTAGCCCACTCAATATCTGGGACCAACAGGATTATTACCATTAAATGGGTTGTGCCAATTTTTTAAGTTATCCTCTATCCACAGGATTGGGAATAGCTAGGTGGGGGTCTGACTACTGGGACCACCACCAGTCATGAGAACAGGGGTTCTGTTTCCCAGTTCTGATGGAGTGACATGTTACGTGTGCTTACTGCTGCTACATTCATTCTCTAGGAGGTAGCCAAGTACTGCACTCAGCTGCCTCCCGTAGAGAATGAATGGAGCAGCAGTGCGCATGGACCACCTGCCGCGGAATCAGATCGGGGGAGCAGGACCCCTATTCTCGTGATCGGTGAGGGTCCCAGTAGTTGGACTCCCAGCGATCAGTTATAACCTAATCCCTTTAACTCTTTTACCTATACTGACCCTCTAGGATAACATGTATTAATCTCTAAAGCTCCCTTGACCACCAGGGATATTAATATTAACCTCAAGGCCATCTTACACTAGCAGCAAAACTCTGTATTAACCCCAGCGGTTGACAGTGGCATACTGGCCATAGACCATACAAGGAAATGTCCCGGTGGGCCGATGCCCTGGGGACCACTCGACTGGGTACATAACTATCTGATGATCTCAGCATTAATTATTGCTGGAAGCATCAGTTACTTATACACCTGGCCAACGGCCGCAGGTGCCTTCCTGATCTCGACTGCATCATCGTCCTCAAGACGGTGATACAGTTAAATGCTGTGCCGAGAGCGGCACTATTTTGTGCTGCACTGTAATATTTGGTTCCGCTGACGCAGTATTTTGTGCTGCACTGTGGTATCTGGTTCTGCTGGGGTGGTATGTTGTGCTGCCCTGTGTTATTTGGTTCTGCTGGGGTGGTATGTTGTGCTGCATTGTAATATTTGGTTCTGCTGTGGCGGTATTTTGTGCTGCACTGTGGTATCTGGTTCTGCTGGGGTGGTATGTTGTGCTGCATTGTAATATTTGGTTCTGCTGTGGCGGTATTTTGTGCTGCACTGTGGTATCTGGTTCTGCTGGGGCGGTATGTTGTGCTGCATTGTAATATTTGGTTCTGCTGTGGCGGTATTTTGTGCTGCACTGTGGTATCTGGTTCTGCTGGGGTGGTATGTTGTGCTGCCCTGTGTTATTTGGTTATGCTTGGGTGGCATTTTGTGCTGCACTGTGGTATCTGGTTCTACTGGGGCGGTATTTTGACCTGCACTGTGGTATCTGGTTATGCTGGGGTGGTATTTTGTGCTGCACTGTGATATTTGGCTCTACTGGGGTGGTATTTTGTGCTGCACTGTGTTATTTGGTTCTGCTGGGGTGGTATTTTGTGCTGCACTGTGATATTTGGCTCTACTGGGGTGGTATTTTGTGCTGCATTGTAATATTTGGTTCTGCTGTGGCGGTATTTTGTGCTGCACTGTGGTATCTGGTTCTGCTGGGGTGGTATGTTGTGCTGCATTGTAATATTTGGTTCTGCTGTGGCGGTATTTTGTGCTGCACTGTGGTATCTGGTTCTGCTGGGGCGGTATGTTGTGCTGCACTGTGGTATCTGGTTCTGCTGGGGCGGTATGTTGTGCTGCACTGTGGTATCTGGTTCTGCTGGGGCGGTATGTTGTGCTGCACTGTGGTATCTGGTTCTGCTGGGGCGGTATGTTGTGCTGCACTGTGGTATCTGGTTCTGCTGGGGCGGTATGTTGTGCTGCACTGTGGTATGCAAGCCCCACCTACTTCTATTGTCCCTGCCTATTTTTGCTGCCCGGTTTTCTGTCAATTTGGACCCGCCAACAACATGGGGCCACTTTAAATTTTTCTTCCAGGGCCACTTTCAGTTCACAGTCTGTTCCTGGTGGTTGACATCAAAATATTCTGCCCTCTATATAAAATGTATATGTATATTATATTACCTATAGCAGGGGAACCCGGAAACTCATTGCGCAGCCTTGCCAATAAGCAGCAGACACATTATGTAATGGAGGCGTTCACAATACACAGCCCTGTACATAAATAGTGATATGGCAGCACCATCAGACCTGCAGTTCTGTACTGCCATAGCGTGCATGCCACGTAAGTCAGTGATATTTATGACGCCGTTGATGTGAGATCTCCAGGAGACGACTTAGTATTATACAAGCTACCAATTAACTAGGTCACATCTGTGGTATCACCCAGTAAACCAAAGCCCTGGTCACTCTGCCCTGATAAGAAAGCAGTGAATAAAGTCCCGCTACGTGGTGAAAACCTGTAAGTGGTGCACAGTCTTCATCCTATTTGTGTTAAGCACAGGGTGATGATATTACACACATGGCTCATTAAAAAGAGATTGTGAGTAATGAAATATACGTACCTACCGTCATACTGTGTATATACTGTAGTCATGTTCACGCTGGGCACTATAGGGTGACATTTTTTCTGCAGTCAGAAGTTTTTCCATCAAAAAGTGATATACCTGACCTGGAGCATACTGGGGAGTTGCGGCTTTTCAGGGCTGAATGAATGGGCACCTTCTAGTGTCCTCTAGTGGACATTGTACGGACCTGTTATTTATACATTTATATGGAGGCTTTATGGACACTGTATGGCGATAATTATTCAGACATTGTATTGTAGTATTGGAGAACAGTATTACTGTACTATTTGGCCATTGTATAGAGTTGTTATTTGGACATTGTATTGTGGCATGATTTTGACACTGAATTGAGGAATTATTTGGACATTGTATGGAGGTATTAGTTGATATTGTATGCAGTTGTATTGAAGGATTATTTGAACATTGTATGGTGTTTTTATTTGTACCCTGAATTGTAGTATTATTTGTACAATGTGTTGTGGTATTATTTGGGCATTATATGGAAGCATTATTTGAGCATTAAATAATAGTAATATTTGGTCATTGTGTTGTAGAATTATTTAGACATTGTATAGAAGGATTATTTGGACATTATAAGAAGTTATTATTCGGACATTGTATTGTGACACTGTATGGTAGTATTATTTGAATATTGTATGAAGGCAGTATTTGGACACTGTATGTTGGTATTATTTGAACATTGTATGTTGATACTTGGACAACGTACGTTAGGATTATTTGGAAATTGTATGGTGGTATTATTTGATATCTGTATAGAGGTATTTGGACCTTGTCTTGTAGAAGTATTTGTACCCTGTATGCAAGTATTTGTACATTGTATGGTGGTATTATTTGGACATTGTACAGAGGTATTATTTTGAAATTCTAGGGAGGTATTTGGTCGCTGCATGCTGTTATTATTAGGATATTTTATGGAGGTTTTATTTGGACATTCTATGTCAGTATTATTTGGATATTGTATGAGGCATTATTTGGAAAGTGCATGCTATTATTATTTGGACTTTATATGGGGGTATTATTTGAACATTGTATGGTGGTATTATTTGAACATTGTGTGGTGGTATTATTTGGACATTGTATGGAGGTATTATTGAAAATTATATGGTGGTATTTGAACATTGTATGAAGGTATTATTTGAACATTGTGTGGTGGTATTATTTGAACATTGTATGAAGGTATTATTTGGAAATTGTATGGCATATTACTAGAACATTGTAGTATTATTTGAACATTATTTGAAGGTATTATTTGAGCAATGTATGGTGGTATTAAGTAGACATTAGATACAGGTATTATTTGGATATTGTATGGCGGTATTTTTTGGATATTGTATGGCGGTATTATTTGAACATTGTATGAAGGTACTATTTAGACATACATAGGTATTTTATGACATTGTATGGCAGTATTACTTGGTTATTCTTTGGTAGTATTATATGAACATAGTAAGGTGATATTTTTGGACACTGTATTGCACAGTTTGTATACTGTATGATATTTTTTGAAGGGCCATTGTTACATGTTTTTTCTGATTTACATTTTCTTGATTTTATATTTTACTCATTTATATAGCACCAGAATATTCCACAGCGCTGTACACAGGTTGTCATCGTCTACATCGGCCCCTGAACCCATTAGGGCTTACACATGACATTGTAATTTACATGTATATGAAGGTTGCACAACCTTAAAGGGGCTATTTTTGTTAGTCCCATAGAAATGAATGGAGAGCGCAACGTGCGGGAGCGGCCACTGCTCCATTCTATGGGAACGCTGGAGAAAGCCAAGCCAGCTCACGGCTATCAAGTCTACCTACGTTTGAGGGTCGCAAAGGTGGAACCTGCAACCTATCCGACAGTGGACACCAATGTCTCAGATGAGACAACCCCTTTAATGTAGCAATTATCGTATAGCGCTTCATGGCGTCGAGGTTGTAGAATTTTTAAGTTAATTTGGAGATTCATGTCCTAGCCGTGTAGGTAACTGAGGCGGCACATAATGCAGCGTGATCAGCCAGTGTGACAACCACTGACCTGAGATAACTCCCTGTAATGGGCTGGCCGCGGATATAACTTGTCAGCGAGGTGCACAGTCACGCTCCATGGAAGAAGTCACCCAAGAAATTATTAAAAGAAACATTTCAGCACAATCATTAGACCGCAGATGGCTCTGACCCGGAGGGAGCGCGAATCGACTAGAATAATCTGCTATTGCTAATGTATCTCAAAAATAGGAGGTGATGTTCAGGGGAGGGGAGGAGAACCATCTCAGGTATGAAACCAATGTGAGGCCCTCTAGCAGCCACATAGAGGACCTACGGGGGTGCACCTGGACCTCTCCATTAAAGTTTGTAGGAGAGATAGAGGCTGAGACTTCAGAAGGGAAACCCTCATGTGTCTTCACCTGTTGACAACTGGATGGAATAGTGAATGGCCATGAGAGATGGAGGTCCTAGAGGAGAGCGGTGTAGACACCACACTGCTAGTTGTGGAACTATGAAAACCGGGGGAACTAGGTTTTGGATGTTCCTCACTCTTATAGGTGAGCGGTGGTAGCCTTCTAAGGTTTTTGAATGACTTGCCCCCACAAATTCCTAGGACATACAGTACTGCGTGCATAAGTTTTAGGCAGGTGTCGGGAAAAAGCTACAAAGTAAGAACTCTTTTAAATATGGACGTATGAAGAGTTTATTTTTTATAACAAAATGCAAAGTGAATGAAACAAAAGAGAAATCTAAATCTAATCAATATTTGGTGTGACCAGCCTTTGCCTTCAGCATCAGTTCTTCTAGGTAGACTTGTCCAAAGTGTGAAGGAACTGAGCAGGGAGGTTGTTCTTGCACAAGTAACCACAGATCTTCCCTGGATGTAGGCTTACTCAGATCCTTCTGTCTCTTAATTTAATCCCTGGATGATATCATGGCTTCCAGGACTCCTTGTTCTTCTTTACAATGAAGACAGTTCATAATGACATTGGTTGGATGTTTGGGGTGGTTGTCCCGCTGCAGAATAAATTTGGAGAAAATCAGCCGCCTCTCTAGTGGTATTATATGATAATATAAGTATCTGCCTGTATTTCCCAGAAAGATAGATAGATAGATAGATAGATAGATATGAGATAGATAGATAGATAGATATGAGATAGATAGATAGATAGATAGATAGATATGAGATAGATAGATAGGAGATAGATAGATAGATAGATAGATAGATAATAGATATGAGATAGATAGATAGATAGATAGATAGATAATAGATAGATAATAGATATGAGATAGATAGATAGATAGATAGATAATAGATAGATAATAGATATGAGATAGATAGATAGATAGATAGGAGATAGATAGATAGATAATAGATAGATAATAGATATGAGATAGATAGATAGATAATAGATAGATAGGAGATAGATAGATAGATAATAGATAGATAATAGATAGATAGATAGATAATAGATAGATAGATAGATAATAGATAGATAATAGATAGATAGATAGATAGATAAATGATAGATAGATTCAGAGATAGATATTATCTGCCAGGCTTTTCCACTAAGGATTTGTCACCTTGCCTGACCTGACGCGGGCCATTGTGTGACATGGACAATACCGCTAATCTTCTGCAGGATGCCTTCCTTTGTACTGGACACGTCATCATTATTTCTCACTCACTGGTTCGGGAGGTGACATGTCCTCTCTGCATCTCTCCGGGGATTCTGCCTCAGTGTCTGCCCCATGGCTGCTGATGGGAAACTACATTCCCATCATGCTCTTGTGATTCCGGAATGTAAGGGGGCAGAAGCAAGGCAGACACACGTACTCTTCTTAGTAGCATCAATTAAAGGGGTTTCCAGTAAAAAAATAATATCGTTTTATTTTAGAAAAAGGAGGCTGAATGGGTTAAAAATAACCGATAACCATAACCACCTTTAAAGGGGTTCTCCGGGAATAAAGACTTTTTCTGTACTGCCCACAGCCTGCCTCTGTAACCAGAAGATTCATACTTACCTGCACCCCGCTGCTCCGGTCCTCGGCGCGGGCTTCCGCTGGTCCATGTTCCAGTCCCTGGACTGTTTACACACCGAGGTGCATAGTCACATGCTCCACTGCAGCCAGTAACTGGCCTCAGCAGTCATGTGCATATTCCAGGCAATCACTTCCAAATGCTTGATGTGCAATATGTGACTGTGAGAGGTTTCTATATAGAGTCTGGAGGTGACAGGTTATTGGAAGGTGTGGATATTGTCACTTACCCCTTAAAAGATATGGTAGGTGTCATGCATTCATATCTACTACCTGTAATTGTCGCCTGCAATGATGTCGCTCTGCTAGATCTGTTAATAGTCTCCTCTTTGATGTCTATATTCCCATCAGATTTCCTGTGGCATAACACAGTGGATGGTGTACACACCAGATGATGATCATTCCATGTTCCATCCAGAAGATACTGGAACGAACCCTCAGCGCCTGAGAGATATACTGCAGCCTTCCGCAGAGTCGAACCCTCCTGCGGTTCTTTGGTCTAAACAGGAGCAGACAGCAGATGACGTTGCTCGGGGTACACAGTGTACTTTTCTAGGTGGAGTCTGTTTTTATGGGGTTTTTCGCTTTCGGGATTTATTTGGAGCTTAATTGATTTATTTCAGTTTTTATAATTTCTTCATTTATTTTTATTAACTCCCTTTTTTCCCGGTCATTGCTTCGTGACCTTGAAAGAATTCTGTCGGAGCGTGCAGCCGGTCAGAACAGCCAGATCTGAGATTCAAATGTCCCTGAAAACAAATGAAAACAAATGTCGCCAAGGGAAATCTTGTCCCAAATCTACATCCAGACTCAGCAGTTAGTTTTAAAGGGATACTCCGGCTAAATTCAGTTGGTTTGCTTCATATTCAGGAGAACAAGGTTGATGTGGATCTGCTGTGTCTACTGAACTTGGGGCTACTCAGGCACAACTGTAGTCAGGTCACTTTAGTCACAGGGAACCTCCTGTTATAAAACGTAGCCTTTAATATAAATTACATATAAATAAAATAATGAACTCCCACAAACAAACAAAACACGGAAAAAGAAAGAAATACAAAAACGGCAGTACTGTAATGCTCAACGGCCATGTATCTGTTCCTCGGTTATAGTTGAGGACATGGAGATCTAGGCAGGGTGATCTCTTGTTCATTCGGGCCTGTCCCTAGATGTAGCCCTATACTTAACAGACCCTGCCTATAAACGGAATGGCCGCCCTGATAAGGGCAATCCCTTGTTCCGGAACCTCCTGATAAGCCCTAGACCAGGGATGGCCAACCTGAGGCTCTCCAGCTGTTGCAAAACTACAACTCCCAGCATGCCCGGACAGTCTACAGCTATCGGCCTACAGCAGGGCATGGTGGGAGTTGTAGTTTTACAACAGCTGGAGAGCCGCAGGTTAGCCATGCCTGCCCTAGACTAACCCTATAGTGCTATTGTAGGCAGAGCCGAGTAGGATGCCCATAGATAGTGGCCTGTTCTAGGTGCAAAAAAAGAACAAACTATCAGTACATCGAGCAATGGAACACCGCAGCCGTGGGCACCATATGTGATAATAAACAATTGCTCTAGATGTGTCGTGTTAGGCTACTTTCACACTTGCGTTCGGAGCGGATCCACAGACGGATCCGCTCCTATAATGCAGACGATGGGAACGGATCCGTCTGCATTATCTTTCAGAAAAAATTCTAAGAGTGAAAGTTGCTCACACGGATCCGTCCAGGCTTTGCATTGAAAGTCAATGGGGGACGGATCTGTTTGAAATTGCACCATATTGTGTCAACTTCAAATGGATCCGTCCCCATTGACTTACATTGTAAGTCTGGACGGATCCGCACGCCTCCGCACGGCCAGGCGGACACCCGAACGCTGCAAGCAGCGTTCGGGTGTCCGCCTGCTGAGCGGAGTGGAGGACAGACGGTGCCAGACTGATGCATTCTGAGCGGATCCGCATCCACTCAGAATGCATTGGGGCCGTACGGATGCGTTCGGGGCCGCTTGTGAGAGCCTTCAAACTGAACTCACAAGCGGACACCCGAACGCAAGTGTGAAAGTAGCCTTAGGCTACATGCACACGATCAGGATTGCATGCGGATTTTCAGCGCGGATTTGCGTGCGGAAAATCCGCACCGTAGGTCCTGTACATTGTATTCTATGAGAATTTGAAATTCTCAATGCACATGATGCAGATTTTTTCCACGCGGATTTTGACCTGGGGTGCGGATTTTAAAATCCGCAGCATGTCAATTTATTTTATTTTTCCTGACCGGATTTTCTTCATTCACTTAGTGAAATCCGCATGCGGAAAATCCGCACCAAATCCGCACCAATTAATGCGGATTGACCGCACAGATTTGCCTGCGAACACCTGCGGATTTCAGTGCGGATTCTCCGCACATGAATCCTGAACGTGTGCATGTACCCTTAGCGATACACCAAAATTTAATAACATATGTGATTATCTGAATATACAGTACAGACCAAAAGTTTGGACACACCTTCTCATTCAAAGAGTTTTCTTTATTTTCATGACTATGAAAATTGTAGATTCACACTGAAGGCATCAAAACTATGAATTAACACATGTGGAATTATATACATAACAAAAAGTGTGAAACAACTGAAAATATGTCATACTCTAGGTTCTTCAAAGTAGCCACCTTTTGCTTTGATTACTGCTTTGCACACTCTTGGCATTCTCTTGATGAGCTTCAAGAGGTAGTTACCTGAAATGGTCTTCCAACAGTCTTGAAGGAGTTCCCAGAGATGCTTAGCACTTGTTGGCCCTTTTGCCTTCACTCTGCGGTCCAGCTCACCCCAAACCATCTCGATTGGGTTCAGGTCCGGTGACTGTGGAGCCCAGGTCATCTGGCGCAGCACCCCATCACTCTCCTTCATGGTCAAATAGCCCTTACACAGCCTGGAGGTGTGTTTGGGGTCATTGTCCTGTTGAAAAATTAATAATGGTCCAACTAAACGCAAGATGCTGTGGTAGCCATGCTGGTTCAGTATGCCTGCAATTTTGAATAAATCCCCAACAGTGTCACCAGCAAAGCACCCCCACACCATCACACCTCCTGCTCCATGCTTCACGGTGGGAACCAGGCATGTAGAGTCCATCCGTTCACCTTTTCTGCGTCGCACAAAGACACGGTGGTTGGAACCAAAGATCTCAAATTTGCACTCATCAGACCAAAGCACAGATTTCCACTGGTCTAATGTCCATTCCTTGTGTTCTTTAGCCCAAACAAGTCTCTTCTGCTTGTTGCCTGTCCTTAGCAGTGGTTTCCTAGCAGATATTCTACCATGAAGGCCTGATTCACACAGTCTCCTCTTAACAGTTGTTCTAGAGATGTGTCTGCTGCTAGAACTCTGTGTGGCATTGACCTGGTCTCTAATCTGAGCTGCTGTTAACCTGCGATTTCTGAGGCTGGTGACTCGGATGAACTTATCCTCCGCAGCAGAGGTGACTCTTGGTCTTCCTTTCCTGGGGCGGTCCACATGTGAGCCAGTTTCTTTGTAGTGCTTGATGGTTTTTGTGACTGCACTTGAGGACACTTTCAAAGTTTTCCCAATTTTTCGGACTGACTGACCTTCATTTCTTAAAGTAATGATGGCCACTCGTTTTTCTTTACTTAGAATTTGTATTATGGCAAGAAAAGAGCAGCTAACAGTCTATTCAGTAGGACTATCAGCTGTGTATCGACCTGACTTCTCCACAACGCAACTGATGGTCCCAACCCCATTTATAAGGCAAGAAATCCCACTTATTAAACCTGACAGGGCACACCTGTGAAGTGAAAGCCATTTCAGGTGACTACCTCTTGAAGCTCATCAAGAGAATGCCAAGAGTGTGCAAAGCAGTAATCAAAGCAAAAGGTGGCTACTTTGAAGAACCTAGAATATGACATATTTTCAGTTGTTTCACACTTTTTTGTTATGTATATAATTCCACATGTGTTAATTCATAGTTTTGATGCCTTCAGTGTGAATCTACAATTTTCATAGTCATGAAAATAAAGAAAACTCTTTGAATGAGAAGGTGTCCAAACTTTTGGTCTGTACTGTACATCACCACATACAAATATCTATGTACATATTTATATATTACGATGCCAAACACATTTGTTGATATCAATGTGATATTTTATATACAAACGCGGCGCCTAGATTTGCTGCCTTGAAGTGGCGGCATATAATTAAGCACCTTAAACCCTATGCGTTTCACCCATATCAATAACCTGGGCTCTTCAGGGGACTAGTACTAGGCATCAATGCTAAGTTAAGGATGGCAAAGTTATCAACAAGGCCACCAATCTTAATGACAAAGTTTCAGATATTTAGAATAGATAACCTGGTAGATGTAACGTACTTGAATAGCTTGTCCTGTCAGACATGAGAGCCACACGTACTGTACGCGCATCATGTGAAGGTAGGGCGCTCTGGGGTGACGTGATTCTCGTCACTAAGTCCAAGTACACGTCAGGACGCGCTGTCATGTCTACAGTAGACTGATATAACAGGTAGTTGTCTGGGGACATTGCGCCCACCTCTGTTGATCAGACCATGCAGTGATATTATATTGGCCGCCATTGTTAAACAACATACAATATATATAGTTATTTAACCCCTGGGCCAACAAACAATATCAGTGTATAGCAATCTACCCATCATCTCATTGGGACACGCAGTAAAAAAACAAGAAATCACCAATAGTAGGGTCAGGCGTTCTACAGGACTATCCTAGCTATTCTTTCTATTTCTATGCCAGATTGATATAGGCTGAAGTATTAATATTATTCATATTTACAATGTTACAGATGAGGAATGGCAAAGACGTACAGTCCAGGAGACGGCTACAAACCCTCCCCTTCTCAGATTGACTCTGTACTCTGGTATACACCTGTTCCTTTATAGATAATTTTATGGTCAGCTATAAAAAGCACGAATAATCGATGTTCTCGTTTAATCCTAATGGTGACATAGTATTTAACATATGAATCCACTTGGACTCTTTTTGTCTCAAGATAATATCTATGTCCCCAAAGGGCAGGCAGGGTCAGGGCAGGCAGAGTGCATGCAATTCGATAAACAGTCTGAGGTCAGGGCAGGCAGAGTACATGCAATTCGATAAACAGTCCGAGGTCAGGGCAGGCAGAGTACATGCAATTCGATAAACAGTCTGAGGTCAGGGCAGGCAGAGTACATGCAATTCGATAAACAGTCTGAGGTCAGGGCAGGCAGAGTAAATGCAATTCGATAAACAGTCTGAGGTCAGGGCAGGCAGAGTACATGCAATTCGATAAACAGTCCAAGGTCAGGGCAGGCAGAGTACATGCAATTCGATAAACAGTCTGAGGTCAGGGCAGGCAGAGTGCATGCAATTCAATAAACAGTCCGAGGTCAGGGCAGGCAGAGTACATGCAATTCGATAAACAGTCTGAGGTAAAGGCAGGCAGAGTACATGCAATTCAATAAACAGTCCGAGGTCAGGGCAGGCAGAGTGCATGCAATTCGATAAACAGTCTGAGGTCAGGGCAGGCAGAGTACATGCAATTCGATAAACAGTCCGAGGTCAGGGCAGGCAGAGTACATGCAATTCGATAAACAGTCTGAGGTCAGGGCAGGCAGAGTACATGCAATTCAATAAATAGTCCGAGGTCAGGGCAGGCAGAGTACATGCAATTTGATAAACAGTCCAAGGTCAGGGCAGGCAGAGTACATGCAGTTCAATAAACAGTCCGAGGTCAGGGCAGGCAGAGTACATGCAATTCGATAAACAGTCCGAGGTCAGGGCAGGCAGAGTACATGCAATTCAATAAACAGTCCGAGGTCAGGGCAGGCAGAGTACATGCAATTTGATAAACAGTCCAAGGTCAGGGCAGGCAGAGTACATGCAGTTCAATAAACAGTCCGAGGTCAGGGCAGGCAGAGTACATGCAATTCGATAAACAGTCTGAGGTCAGGGCAGGCAGAGTACATGCAATTCGATAAACAGTCTGAGGTAAGGGCAGGCAGAGTACATGCAATTCAATAAACAGTCCGAGGTCAGGGCAGGCAGAGTACATGCAATTTGATAAACAGTCCAAGGTCAGGGCAGGCAGAGTACATGCAGTTCAATAAACAGTCCGAGGTCAGGGCAGGCAGAGTACATGCAATTCGATAAACAGTCTGAGGTCAGGGCAGGCAGAGTACATGCAATTCGATAAACAGTCTGAGGTCAGGGCAGGCAGAGTACATGCAATTCGATAAACAGTCTGAGGTCAGGGCAGGCAGAGTACATGCAATTCGATAAACAGTCTGAGGTCAGGGCAGGCAGAGTGCATGCAATTCGATAAACAGTCTGAGGTAAGGGCAGGCAGAGTACATGCAATTCAATAAACAGTCCGAGGTCAGGGCAGGCAGAGTACATGCAATTTGATAAACAGTCCAAGGTCAGGGCAGGCAGAGTACATGCAGTTCTATAAACAGTCCGAGGTCAGGGCAGGCAGAGTGCATGCAATTCGATAAACAGTCTGAGGTCAGGGCAGGCAGAGTACATGCAATTCGATAAACAGTCTGAGGTCAGGGCAGGCAGAGTGCATGCAATTCGATAAACAGTCTGAGGTCAGGGCAGGCAGAGTAAATGTAATTCGATACAGTCCAAGGTCAGGGCAGGCAGAGTAAATGCGATTCGATAAACAGTCTGAGGTCAGGGCAGGCAGAGTACATGCAATTCGATAAACAGTCTGAGGTCAGGGCAGGCAGAGTACATGCAATTTGATAAACAGTCTGAGGTCAGGGCAGGCAGAGTACATGCAATTTGATAAACAGTCTGAGGTCAGGGCAGGCAAAGTACATACAATTCGATACAGTCCAAGGTCAGGGCAGGCAGAGTACATAAAATTCGATAAACAGTCTGAGGTTGGGGCAGGGAGCTCAGGGTCAGTACAGAGATCAGGCAGAAGTTGATACACGGGCAAGAAACAAGAAGAGCACACCTTTGGAGGACACTAGCGGACAAGAACCTATTGCTCAGGCACCTTCCCACAGAGGAAGTTGCCTTAAAGTGTCACTAACTTTTCACACAATTTTTGATATGTCACACAGACATATTAAGAGTTGTGATCTGTGAGAGTCTGAGTGCTGAGACCCCCACTGTTCTGTAGAACGAGGGGAGAGAAGTGCACACATATCGCGATGGGCCCATAGATTTCTATGTAACCCGTCTCATGTGGCAAGGAGAGAGAACGCGATATGCATGGACTTCTCTCCCTTCGTTCTAGAGAATGGTGGGGGTCTCAGCACTCAGACCCCCACCGATCACAATTTTTGAAATGTCTCAATAACATATCAAAAGTTGTGTGAAAAGTTAGCGATGCTTTTAATACACCAGGGTGGTCAGCCATTGGCTGAGGAGAACTGAGGTGTGCATGATCTGGTCCTTTAAGAGTTAGAAAGAGCGCTCTACTGGCATAGGAAAGCAGAGCTGGCCTGAAGCCTGAGTAGAATGGAGGAGCGGTACTATGAAGATGCCTGCTAGGAACAGGCAGAAGCATGCCAGCAGGCCTGCACCACAGGGGCCACGGAGTGGAGGACCAGGTGAGAGAAGCAGAGGACATCCCCACCTGGAGCAGTGAGGCTGCGTTGAGCACGGAAAAGCAGTATAACCGTTGAGAAATGGCTGACTCATAGAAAACTAAAGTGCTAAAGAAAGAGCGCCACATTTCCATATCCTAGGCATCTTACATATGATAGTTCTACATGTCTCCATGGTAACAGACTACAAACAACTCCTATGTAGTCAAACCCTTTCCCATTGTTTCCATGATCTCTAGTCCCAGGGCTACAATATACTGGCATACATAAACCATCTCTCCCGGAACGTCCGAAAGGTCCCCCCCCCTTCCTCAGAAAAAGTGGAAGAGCTGTCAAATCCCTTGGGTGTCACAGAAAACTCCCAGTAGGGAGCACTTCTCAAGTTTTCCTCTGCCATATTGCCGCACCATTAGACTCAGGCCCAGTATATACAGCAGCATTGAGGTGGCAGGAGCGGTCCCTCTTGGCGCAGCTATGATTACCCAGCACAGACATCTCCAGAAACGGGCACAATGTATTACAGGTCCTTCTAAAAAAATTAGCATATTGTGATTAAAGTTCATTATTTTCTGTAATGTACTGATAAACATTAGACTTTCATATATTTTAGATTCATTACACACAACTGAAGTAGTTCAAGCCTTTTATTGTTTTAATATTGATGATTCTGGCATACAGCTCATGAAAACCCAAAATTCCTATCTCAAAAAATTAGCATATCATGAAAAGGTTCTCTAAACGAGCTATTGACCTAATCATCTAAATCAACTAATTAACTCTAAACACCTGCAAAAGATTCCTGAGGCTTTCAAAAACTCCCAGCCTGGTTCATTACTCAAAACCGCAATCATGGGTAAGACTGCCGACCTGACTGCTGTCCAGAAGGCCATCATTGACACCCTCAAGCAAGAGAAAGAAATTTCTGAACGAATAGGCTGTTCCCAGAGTGCTGTATCAAGGCACCTCAGTGGGAAGTCTGTGGGAAGGAAAAAGTGTGGCAGAAAACGCTGCACAACGAGAAGAGGTGACCGGACCCTGAGGAAGATTGTGGAGAAGGACCGATTCCAGACCTTGGGGGACCTGCGGAAGCAGTGGACTGAGTCTGGAGTAGAAACATCCAGAGCCCCCGTGTACAGGCGTGTGCAGGAAATGGGCTACAGGTGCCGCATTCCCCAGAAACAGCGGCAGAAGCGCCTGACCTGGGCTACAGAGAAGCAGCACTGGACTGTTGCATGTCATTCGGAAATCAAGGTGCCAGAGTCTGGAGGAAGACTGGGGAGAGGGAAATGCCAAAATGCCTGAAGTCCAGTGTCAAGTACCCACAGTCAGTGATGGTCTGGGGTGCCATGCCAGCTGCTGGTGTTGGTCCACTGTGTTTTATCAAGGGCAGGGTCAATGCAGCTAGCTATCAGGAGATTTTGGAGCACTTCATGCTTCCATCTGCTGAAAAGCTTTATGGAGATGAAGATTTCATTTTTCAGCACGACCTGGCACCTGCTCACAGTGCCAAAACCACTGGTAAATGGTTTACTGACCATGGTATTACTGGGCTCAATTGGCCTGCCAACTCTCCTGACCTGAACCCCATAGAGAATCTGTGGGATATTGGGAAGAGAAAGTTGAGAGACGCAAGACCCAACACTCTGGATGAGCTTAAGGCCGCTATCGAAGCATCCTGGGCCTCCATAACTCCTCAGCAGTGCCACGGGCTGATTGCCTCCATGCCACGCCGCATTGAAGCAGTCATTTCTGCAAAAGGATTCCCGACCAAGTATTGAGTGCAGAACTGAACATAATTATTTGAAGGTTGACTTTTTTTGTATTAAAAACACTTTTCTTTTATTGGTCGGATGAAATATGCTAATTTTTTTAGATAGGAAATTTGGGTTTTCATGAGCTGTATGCCAAAATCATCAAATATTAAAACAATAAAAGGCTTGAACTACTTCAGTTGTGTGTAATGAATCTAAAATATATGAAAGTCTAATGTTTATCAGTACATTACAGAAAATAATGAACTTTATCACAATATGCTAATTTTTTTAGAAGGACCTGTATATAGTCTGCATGGCGAGGAAGGAAATGGCAAGTACTCTTTCCTTTTATCGGAGATGCGACAGTCTTGGTCTATAATCACTCTCCACCATTGTACGGAAAGTTACAAGCTCTACGCTATTTGCCAGTCATCAACACCAACGCAATAACCTTATATAACACTAAAAGTTCTAAACACAATAAACAAGAGATAAAGAGGTGAAAGAGGAAAAAACAAGATTTTTATCTTTTGTACTTTTTCTTGGCATAGCCGCTTAGCAGGGATCAGTGGTTTTAGATGTGAGCACAGAACGGGTGAGAGAACATGTTACTGCTGGCAAGAGAGGGAACACGTGTCCGGAGATCACCTGTAGTATCGAGCAGTCACCGGGGCCAAGGCAAGGAAACTGGAAAATAAATACTGTCAAACTAAGGTTCCTTGGACCCATCAGAGGAGATCATTTTGGGGTTCTCCATTACAGTACAAACCATCATCACAGACCAGAGCTGAATTCACAGTTCTGCTCTTTGGAAAAGAAAACAGCCAACGAGTTTTGCCGTTTTTATTACATCAGCAGGGGGTTAGCTATAGAGGCTGCAGTGGTAACAGATGAACTCAGACCCTTTTCAACAGCATTATTATAAATGGTCCATTAAAGGGACGGGCCCCTGTTACAGATTTCTCATTGGGGCCCAGGACCTATAAGTTACAACTCTGCACATCATATCATGGCACAGTGTCTAGTGTAAATACTACTTTACCCAGAAAGTAAATCAGCAGGGCATAATTTCTGCGTTCTGACAAAAATCAGGGAAGGCTAGAAGATTTTGCGACAGACTCGACCGCGGCAAGGGATCCCTTTTAGTGAAAGTTTGTCGTGACGCCAGTTGCAGTGAAGCAACAAGGGCACAGGGCCCCTTTTAGTGATGTAGTAGTTGGTACCCAGGTGTAGGAATTCCAGAGTGGTGAAGGGTGGCCTAAATGTCCCTTAATGTTGGCACACGTGTCACGGTGCTCCTACCTGGATACGCTGGACCCCAGGCGTTGTTGTCCGAAGCAGAGCAAAGGGGGTAGTGTCACGGATGATGTTGCAGATAGCTGGAAGTTATGAATAAACGTCCGACTGGCTTGATCCCAAACTAAGGAGCATATAGGTGACCCCTATAAAACCCTAAGAGCTCACCCTGACTGCTAAGCACATACAAGGGTCTCAAAGGTAGACGATTGTATGCCCCCATACCAAAGACTGCTTGACACCTGAAAACCCTACAATAGTGAGGGGACACGAACACCGGCTCCCTGCACTTCATACGGAGGGAGTCAGGGTCACCCAGAATCAAGCCAGCAAGGAAACACAATACATGAAAGGACTTATCTGAACAAGCAGCAGCAGAAGTCTCCAGCAGTGAACACTTCAATCCAGGAAGTAGTATAAACCACAAAGTGATGCAGTATGGGAGGGAATATAAAGGAAAGAGGATTAGTCTAAATAGGTGACACCTGGGAGAAGGAAATGAGATGAGAAAGTCAAACCAAAACAAAGAACATCATGCAATAGGTAGAGAAGGACGTCTGCCAGACCTTCTCACAGAACTGGCGGTGACAGGTAGTTAGTAAAGGGGATGATGGAATAAATTGAGTCCAGACCTTGTGATGGAGTTGATAACAGCTTTACTTCCAATAAACTTTTCTCCAAATGATTTAGAGACTTTGTCTTGGTTTCCAGCAGGCTGAGATTTAGGATCAGTACAAGAAAAGTACTGTATAGTCCCTCACCGCACGAAGCAATACATAACCTACACCTCCAATATCCAATTGGTCATAACAAACAGGTCACTAAGTGTCTGTTGGCAGTGAATAATGGCAAACTTGTGACAGAAGAGCTATTGGGCCCCACCAGGTGGCGTTGCTAGGGTCTAAAAAAACTTGGGGCCCAAGCCCCAATGAATATTGCCCAATTCTCTAAGTCAACCAATCGCCCCCCCAACCCCTTCCCCTGCTAACACTAGCACTGAAGACATTTTACTGTACTTGCTATACAGCTATACAGCAGCACGTACCTCTCACATCCAGTGCCTCCCAGGTGACCTCTCCTCTGATGTAGATCTTCTCTGTTATCTTCTCCATTCGGTCCGGAGAACTTCTCCCAGCCGCGCCTCGTCTCTGCAGAGTGTGACACACAGACATCTTAGCTTCCTCACTTTTCTCTACCCCCAAATACTATCCTGAAGAAAAATGAGTGCCCCCATAGTAATAGTGCTCCTCATACTCCCACCAATAGTAATTCCCTTCTAGAATGCCCTCATTAGTAATACTGACCCCTATAGTGCCCCCCAACAGTGATAATGCTCTCCAAGAGTGCCTCTGTTAGTAGAAGAGCACTCCGGTATTAATAATGTCCTGACAGAGCCCCTAGTAGAAATAAGGCCCCCCTATTGTTATCCCAGTGGTAATAAAGCTCTCTACAGACCCCACAGTAGTAATAAGGCCCCCATAATGCTCTTAATAGAAATAATGTGGATCTATAAGTCCCTCCTATAGAGCCCCCAGTAGTAATAAGAACGCTTAATGTCCCCTGCATTTAAAATGTCCCCACAGTGCCCCCAGTATTTATAAAACCCCTTACTGATATAATGCCCACACAGTGCCCTCAGTATTTATATTGCCCCCTACTCTTATAATGCTCACCTTGAAGCGCCATCAGTATTCATAATTCCCCCTGTAGTCCCCCCTGTAGTTATATTCCTCCGTTTACTGTCCTCAGAAATTATAATTCCTCAGCCCCTCTACCATACAGTCCCCTGTAAATAACATAATTTCCCTCCTCCGCCATAGAGTGCCATGTAAATACCATCACACCATTTCTCCAGCCCCCTCCAATATACAGTCCCATGTAAATAACATCCCTTTCTATCTACAGCCCCCTCTAAAATACAGTCCCATGTAAATAAAATCACCCCCTCCCCAGCCACCTTCAACATACAGTCCCATGTAAATAACATCACCCCTCAATATTCAGTACCATGTAAATAACATCACTCCACCCTACTGTCCCACGTAAATAACTTCAGCCCTAACATACAGTCCCAGTTAAATAACTACAACTCCCAACATTGTTCTGTCTCTCACACTGAGTAATCTACCCCTTCACTTACCTCTCATGTAGCAGACCTCACCACAGCTTCTTCCCAGGACTTCTCTTCACTGCAGAGCTGGCCTCTCCTGCACTGGTCACATGATGGTGACATCATCGCAGGTCCTTTTCAGCTACTGCATTTAGAACTGATCACATGGACTGTGATGTCACCACAGGTCCTTCAGCTCTTGCAGGGCATTAGATTTAATTGTATTGCCGTCCTGAGGATGGCAATATAGTTGGATCTATCTGGCAGGTGGTACATTCAAGGCCTGGGACAAAACATCAGGGGCCCAGGCCCTAGCAACGCCCCTGGGCCCCACTATGTAGAAGAGCCCAGTGCGACTGTTATTCTGCAGCACCTTTAGCTACAAGGTAGAAGAACCCCCCTCCCCTGAAGAAATAAGTGGTGCTTCCGCTTTAACGTTGCTGTCCTGAACAGAGCAATTAAGAAAGGTGCCATCTCCTAACCCATGCACTCATGGATGGTAGAAGGTCCCAGGATCATGGCCATGTAAGCAGCGATGCATCTAGCACATCACCCACTCTGAGGAGAAGATGAAGAGCCCCATAAAAGCATTGGTCAGCACCATATTGGTCAGATCAGGCTGTAGCCTGCATGGTGCCGGCCAATGAGAGCACTACAGCTTGGGAGAGAACATGCTCCAGCCCACAGGGAATAGGAGGCAAGCAGGGGCGTAGCTATAGGGGTGCAGAGGTAGCAGTCACTACCGGGCCCAGCGCCTGAGGGGGCCCAAAGACCCTTGTGCCTCATAAGAAGACACTCGTATTATAGAAAGTGCACGCTGGTCAAGTTACACCTCTGGCTGTAGGGAAGGGCTTAGGTGAAGAATTTGGCATTAGGGGTTGCCGTTTCAATTCTTGCCTCAGGCAGCATGAAGGCTATGTGCTCCCCTGCCCCTGGCCACAAAGCACTGAGGGAAGGGGGGCCCCAAGCTGAACTCTTGCACCAGGGCCCATGAGCCTTCAGCAACACCCCTGGAGGTGAGAACTTGTGCATTTCAAGAATGGTGCAGTAGGACTGGCTGGGGACGCACAAGAATAAAGTTCCTTTCAAGCAAAGGTTTCTTACGGCCCATGAGATGCAGCCTGAGAGGGATTGCAGAAAAGAGCCTAAGCATGGAAGTAGAGGGAGTGCAGGTCCAAGTAGACCAGGCCGGAATTGAAGACCCTGGCTAGGGATGAGAAGTGACTGTCAACGTGACTGTGATGACCAGAAGATGACCACATACAAAGGCATTGGCCCACATGGCGTGGAAGAAGAGGCAAGCCTGTGACGGAGGTGGGTTCAGCAGTCTTGATGTGGAGATACTGCTGGAGAGTGAGTATGGCAGGAGATGGACTAAGGAACGCCCTTGCCGTGCGTCAAACAATTGACTCGGAGGAACGGGTTGAGTCAATCAGTTGGAGTACAGAAGACATTGATTGAAGTATAAACTTTTTTGAGTCCCATCTTGGTGGAAGGGTAGATGGGGTACTGGCTCTCATTTAATGCTTTATGGGAAACAATATGCAAATTAGCTCATGTCAGCCGAACCAGAGAGCCATGAAAGGCTAATACAAGAGCCACCGGCAGATTGCGCCTCTCCCGATGTCACATATCCCAGTTTGATGTGCCATAGATAATTTATTTCTGAGCCCTGACACGCGGCGTGCTAACAGTGGATAAACGCCTGCATTGTGTTAAATCATACATAAAAATACCCGTAAAATAAGAAAGTACAAAACACCTCGATAAAGACCCAGCAGGAGTCATCTGCAGGAGGGAGACTTTATGAAACGTCTCCCAAACATCCGCGCGCCGGGAACATTGCGTTCTAATCCGAATGTGATTTCTCTACTTTGTTTCTGTCAGGATTAAAGAATAAAGTGCGATATCTTGGTAATTAAGATAACAGCGAGTCCTTCTATGAAGCATTCCTTCCTGAGGACTCAGCTCTCCGCTTCTTTCATCTTTAACCCCTTGGTTCCACATACTGTTAATGTACGAGTTCAGTGCGGCTGCATGAGAGTCACAGTTGTGAATGGCGCAGATGTAGCATCAGTCCCCAGCGCCCTAATGGCCTTTACTAGACAACCCGGCATCAAATAGTACTTAATAATCCCTTTTTAACAAGACTAGAACCACCCCTGTACCTCACATGGATCCAGAGATCTCCACATCCATTGCTCCAATTGCTCTGCTAGATTTATTTCAGACTAGCAGCACGGGGGCATGTCCTTTTTGCTGCAGCTCTCTCCCTATCACAGCTCTTAGGCATGTCATTTCTGCTGCAGTTCTATTCGTATCACAGCTCAGGGAGTGTGTTCTTTCTGCTGCAGCCCTCTCTGTATCACAGCTCAGGGGGCATGTCCTTTCTGTTGCTGCTCTCTCCCTGTAGATGTCACAGTTTCTAACAGGAGAACTAAACATGTTTGTCCGCCGTGGATGTGCACATTACCATAGTGATTAAACACCAAACTCCAGACTGATACATTGTAACAAACTAGCAGAGTTGTATCCAGTCTAGACAATGCTCTGTGAGCTAAATAGCCTGGGCTCCAGACTGATACATTGTAACAAACTAGCACAGTTGTATCCAGTCTAGACAATGCTCTGTGAGCTAAACAGCCCGGACTCCAGACTGATACATTGTAACAAACTAGTACAGTTGTATCCAGTCTAGACAATGCTCTGTGAGCTAAACAGCCTAGACTCCAGACTGATACATTGTAACAAACTAGCACAGTTGTATCCAGTCTAGACAATGCTCTGTAAGCTAAACAGCCCGGACTCCAGACTGATACATTGTAACAAACCAGCAGAGTTGTATCCAGTCTAGACAATGCTCTGTGAGCTAAACAGCCTGGACTCCAGACTGATACATTGTAACAAACTAGTACAGTTGTATCCAGTCTAGACAATGCTCTGTGAGCTAAACAGCCCGGACTCCAGACTGATACATTGTAACAAACCAGCAGAGTTGTATCCAGTCTAGACAATGCTCTGTGACCTAAACAGCCCGGACTCCAGACTGATACATTGTAACAAACTAGTACAGTTGTATCCAGTCTAGATAATGCTCTGTGAGCTAAACACATTAGCAGCAACTACACAAATCTCTACTTTGCTACAATGTATCTGTCACCACCAGACATCTGAGAAGCTCTGACAGACGTCCTTCAGAACCTCCTCCTTGAGGGTCCTTTTGTTTTGCTTTCATTTTCTCATCTCGTTAGCCTCTCTCAGCTGTCATGTAGTTCCACTGATTGCATCCCTTTAAATCCCTTCCCATACTGCATCACTTTGCGGTTTATATTACTTCCTGGAGTGTGTGCATGCTGATGCTACTTCTGAGTCTTCTACAGATAAGTTTTGTTCAGTCATTTGTGTTTTCCTGTTTGCTGGATCCCAGGTGACCCTGACTCCCTCCGTATCAAGTGTAGGGAGCCGGTGGTCGTGTCCCTTCACTATTATAGGGTGTTCAGGTGTTATACAGTCGAGGATATGCGATCATCTACCATTGGGATTTTCGCATAGGCTGAGCAGTAAGGGAGAGAGCCAGGTCTGTTGCAGGGCTCTCCCTTTTGTTCCTTAGTTTTGGATCCAGTCAGTCGGATCTTCATTTTGTGTCTTCTAGTTTTCTGTACACCTTCCGTGACAGTATCAGTCTGGAGGCCAGTCTGTTTAATTTATGTTTACTCTGTTTTTATTAAGTGTTTCAAATTATAACAATTATAGAATAGTAAGGCCATTTAGCACATGAACAATCCAGACTTAGGATCTTGCAGGATCCAAATTGCAGTATAACAGATAGACACATACCAGGGCTGTTCATGTTGCAAACAAACATGTATCCATGTGATTATATATGTTGAGTCTAACGTTTGTGGATATCACATATTGATATCTGTAAAAGGTGTAAAATTATAAACAAGGCTGACTTCTGTTCTCAGTGTTCTTCGAATCAATGCTTCTATATTGAAACTCAAATTATTAGGCCATTAAAAAAAATTAAACAAATAAAATAAATGGGAAAGAACAAAAGTCAAAGGATGTAGAATTATGTGTAGAGAAATCCTAAGGGCAGGCCTAAGCTTGGTATGCCGAGAAGGGTCACAATTCTGGGGATTCCAAGAACGTGAGTAAAGAATGACATCTATTCATAAATATCTCTGACTTTTCCTGTTGATCTGCTATCAGCTTTTCCATGAGTAAAATGTACCGTAGTTCCTTGGTCCATTCACATATTGTGGGTGAAAACCTGGATTTCCAGTGTCTGGGAATTACCATCCCGCAGCCCACAGGAAATGTCTCAGGACCCCCTTCTTAACTTGAGCCTAGGAGCCAGGAATAAGAGATAGCAGTGTTATTTGTGGAGTGTTACGGATCATCTTGCCAGAATACTTAACCTATATTTGTAAGATTTGGTCCCAGAAAGAATTAATTGCCGGACTGCTCCACCATATGTTTAAAAGAGAACCCCTATCCTTCTCACATCTTCACAGTTAGACTCCACCCAGGGGAACCTGCCGGCGTCTCCTTCTCCCATGCTGCAGCGCTGGCCAATTACAGCGCTCAGCTCATAGCCTGAGAGAGAAAAAAGCCTCTCAGGCTATGAGCTGAGCGCTGTGATTGGCCAGCGCTGCAGCATGGGAGAAGGAGGCGCCGGCAGGTTCCCCTGGGTGGAGCCTAACTGTGAAGATACCGGAGGCAATAACGGGAGAACGGAGCAGCGTCCAGGTATAACAGTAAGTGCAGGGGGTCCCTGGGCGCCGCTCTACATGCCTGTATAGTTACTTTAGAAGTTTTATTCTGGCGAAAGGTCCTCTTTAATGTTATAAAGGGAATCATAGTATGTTCGTGAGACATCCACAATGTGGGAGGGATGAAGCACTACCTGCCCCCTCTGATCCTTAATCTCTGGGATATAGGTTTGAGTTCGCCTGGGATGCAATAACTTAGCAAGTGCACGTCCACATTTATTGGCATTATGATACAAAAAACTGTGGAAACGCTCCATGGATAGGATGAATCTTTTGTCTATAGCTTCTTTTAAATTGTCTCTTACTTCTGTCAACTCAACCAAAAGAGCCGGGGTAAGACATTGTTTATGTAAAGATTCTACTCCGTGTAAGCGGGCCGTCGGCCTTTTGATATTGGAATCCCTTTCCCTTTTCAATCTGGACCCATGCTGTATGAGTGTACCCCTGATCACACATTTCACTGCTTCCCACTGCAGACGAGGAGCTGTATCGTCAGAAGCGTGGGTCACCATGAAATCCTTGATTGTCTCCTCTATCGCCTGATTACAAACCATGTCTTTCAGCAGGACCTCATTGAGGCACCAAGTCCATTCCTTAGCCACCAAATCAGGCAGTTCAAGGGTAAGGAATATCGGTGCATGATCCGACCATAAAGCTGAGACAATAGTAGCTTTAGGTTGGAAGGTTAGAGCATGATGGGATATGGCGAACAAGTCAAGTCTACTGTAAGTGTTGTGGGCCAGTGAGTAGTAAGTATAGTCTCGTTCCCTGAGATGCAATATTCGCCAGATATCTACCAGTCTCCTGCAGTGTACGGCCCCGCGTACCCTAGATATTTTTGAGGATGGCACTAATGACCTACCCAAAGAAGTGTCAACTTTTGGATTCAAAGTCAGATTGAAGTGCCCGCCAAAAAGGAAAACACCCTCTATGAAGGAGTCCAATCTGGACATTATATTGGCAAATGTCTTACCCTGTCCTGAGTTTGGCAAGTATATACTACCAATTGTGTACGTTCTCCCATGGACCGCCAGCTTGACGAAGGCATATCTTTCTTTGTCACACATTTGGGTATCTATAACAGAACAAGAAAAGGATTTAGGTAAAGCAATGGATTTGGATTCCAGATTTATGCTATAGAACCAAGTGTTATGGTTTTTAGAGCGAAAATGTGGAACATGATGTGTTTTAAAATGAGTTTCCTGCAATAGTACTACTTGGGCTTTTTCTTTTTGTAAGTCAGACAATATCTTTGATCTCTTATGTGGGATGTTAAATCCCCTAACATTTAAGGAGACTATTTTGACGGAGCCTGTAGTGGCCATGCTAAGATATTACGGCCTGCAGCTGAAGCTCAAAGGATGGGAAGAGAAAGGAAGGAAAGAACAAAAAGGACAATCAAGGAAAAAGAAAACAAAACGAAGTACAACGAAAACGAAAACCCCCCTACCCCTCAAATAAAGCTAAAATGGACTAGTGTATAAACACTAAAAGTTGTATACTCTAGAATACCCATAATGAAACCTCAAAAAGAGGAAATTAACGTAGAAGTTTACCTAAATAGGGTCGGTCTTCCCACAGTAGGTGAGGATACCACCACGAGATTGTAATATAACACTACTTGTCTAATAACCGTTCTTTCACCTTGTTACTAACAATAATCTAAACTATTCTAGGCAGGCATTGCCTAACATTAATGTGTATAAGCTACTAAAAATCTGCTCTAGAATTGAGTATGCCTCAGCATCGACTGTATCTACTTCTAGCTTAATACAAAACACGAAATTAACATCTGAAGAACACCACATGTATCGCTATATCTTCAATAAGGACTCTCGGCAATCGAATAGGACTATTTGACAAGAGTCATCAATAAAGCAGCGTCGATGTACACCGCGGGTCACAATGCATGCCTCAGGACATGCTTGGTCAGGTTGGAGGTCTCTGTGAATTGGGCACCTTCTTTGATCCAGGTCTATTTGCTTTCCAAACCGAGAAGCGAGATGGTAGAGGAGGAATAGCATGCCAGTTTGGAAGGGCAATTTAAGGCAGACCAAGAGCCACCAAAAAATCTGCCAATTCCGAAGGATCTCTCAACTCAAAGTGCTTGCCGTTGCGACGGACCACTAGTTGAAAAGGATATCCCGACATATATGGAATCTCTCTTTCCTTCAGGCATTACAACTTCCGTTGTAGTAAGGTGGAGCGGGTTAGATCCTGCAATAAAGAGATGTGAGCACCACCATATTCAATTGTAGGTTGGTTTTGCATTTTCTGCATAATTTCCTCCTTCACAGTGTAGTAATGCAGATGACAAATAACGTCTCTCGGCTTGGAAGGATCAGGGTTAGGAGGCGCCAGTGTCCTATGTACTCTGTCAATTTCCAAATCATCTGAGATAGATCTATCCAGGATTTTCTTGAAAAAGTCCTGTAGGGTAGGCAAAATCTGCTATGGATATAGACCTCGGGAGACCTCTGATCCTGATGTTGTTTCTTCTACTTCTATTTTCAGTGTCCTCAAGAAGGTGATAAATTTGACTGATGTGCTGATCTCTAGTGTCTCCTTTATTCTCTAGATCATCTATTCTAGATGTTAACTCATCCTGATGTGATGCCACTGCTTCTACCCTTTCTTCAATGATTTGTAAATTTCTGGAGATGGCATGTAGCTCTTGCTTATAGGATGTCTCTAGACGCACTATAAATTGCTAAATTTTTTGCCTGGTCGGTAGTTGTTTTACATGTTCTCTCCAATCCCAAGTCATCTCATCTTGTGGCAAGGGTGTTGTGATCAAAGCTGAAGCTGGGAGAGAGTGCTCTGTGCGCTGCTGTCTAAAAGCTTGGGAATCTGTGGCTGGTGCGCAAGATGGCAACCGCCGCGTGTTAGATTGATTGCAGGGAAGGACCTCTGAGGCCAACAATGGTCCCCCCTGTTCCTCCCCTGCTGATCTCGAACCCTACATTATGACGATACAGGCGGCTGTGAGAGGCGGGTATGGTTGGTGTGGCTGTGCTGCGGCACTTATTTTGTGCGCCATAGGGGAGAAGACTTCCGGGTGAGGGTTGCGGCCTGTTACCTTCTGCCCCTCCGGGGCAAAGAAGTGCTGGATGTCGCTGCGTCCTAGGTCTGATTCGGGTGCTGATGGGCCAGCCATGGACCCCTTTCTTGTCCGGACTGTTGAGGCTCCGGCAGGGCCGTCTGCCAAGTAAGAAACGGCTCGCTTGTGGTCTTGTGGCAGGAGCTCACATCAAGTGCTTGTTCACTCCGCCATAGTCAGGACACCCCCCCCCCCCCCCCCCCCCTCAGTCTGTTTAATTTAAAGAAATTTTTTCCTGAATTTATTTAAGGGATTTGAATTTAATGAGATGCCTGGTTTGGGGTCTCAATTAGTTTTGGGGTGTGTCATGGGGTCTCAGTTTATTATGGGTTCTGGTCTGGGGTCTGAATTACTTCTGGAGTTTGGGTGTGGGGTTCGGCTTTATTTAGAGATCTGGGGTCAGATTTAAGAGGTCTGGGCTGGATGGAAAAGAAAAGTAAACCATATTCAGAGACGACGTCACCTGTGAGTCACTATCGAGGATCTTCTTATTCATTGACAGCAAACATGTCTTAAAAATAAGTCTATTAGAGTGCCACAAAGTTTTGCTTATATATAATTAAAAAAAATTCTATTAGAAAATTGTAGAACTTTTCATTTAGACAGCGATTACGCTCTCAGGCCTCTTGCACACGACCATATGTATTTTGCGGTCAGCAAAAAACGGATCTGCAAAAAATACGGATGACATCCGTGTGCATTCCGTATTTTGCAGAACGGAACAGCTGGCCCCTAATAGAACAGTACTATCCTTGTCCGTAATGCAGACAATAATAGGACATGTTCTATTTTTTTGGGGAACAGAAATACGGAAGTGCAGAAATGAAATGCACACGGAGTACCTTCCTTTTTTTTTGTGGACCAATTGTAATGAATGCTTCCATATACGCAAAAGAAACGGAATGAAACTACGTTCGTTTGCAAGAGGCCTAATGCAAACAACTGGAAAACTCTTTAAGACCAAAGTCACTTTGTTGGGGCGTATATGTGATGCATTTAGCTTTTAATTTCTTAATGTTCCTTTGTGCTTTGCTGAGTCCATGTAGTCACCTATAATTAAAAGAGAGAAAGAGAGCGTGGAAAAGTGGAGACCTCAGCAGTCATCACAGTGATTTCCAATTTGCTTGCTGCAAAAAGCAATAATAAGAGACATAATAGGAAAGCAGATAAGTGTTCTGGGAGGCCTGTAGTCCGTATTATGCCGCCCTGCTTCTTGGAGATAAAAGGCTGTAATAAGAAGAAAGTACCAGAACAGTTGTAAGTGTCACCTCCAAGGATATAAGGAGGTTTCAGTGGTTTCAGACCATTATTATGTGATAACACAGGGAATATGTGTCACAAAGGGAATATTCAATTCAACAAGTGGCCCCCTAGTTATTTTATAATTAAAGGCTATGGACACCTTTGGGGGCATTTTATTTATTTATTTTTGTAACTTTGATTTTTATTGAGAATAATTGCTTCAATTACAAAATACATGAGGTACAATACATATTGTAATAATAGAAAAGAACAAAAAAAAGAAAAGTCAAAGAAAATAAAATACGTTCATTCATACTACCCTAAAGGTGCAAAGAAAACCTCTAGGACGTACTGTTCCTGAGATATTCCCAAAATATGACTTGCATTAGCTAATAGAAGCTTGGTCACATGACCCTTATCAGCCAATAGAAGCTCACAGGCCATTAGCCTCCACATACACACAGTTTTGCTCCAGGTTTCCATAACAACCCAGCCATTTTTCTTCACTGCTGTAGGAGAGCTTTAAAAGAAATCTGTCACCAGGATAATTGCTATTGAAGTAAAGCCATGGCCTAATAGCACTTAGTACCTTATTCCAAGATGTGCCTTTGTTCCAGCAATAGATGTTTTTATCCTCTGAAAATCCAGTTTATTTGGTATGCAAATGAGCCAGTAAGGTGCCCAGAGGGGCGTCACTCTTGCAGTAAGGAGCCCAGACACGCCCCCTCACAATGTGTCCACCCTCAAAAGACCAACTTAAAACCCCACCCCCAGGTCCAGCTAAGCCTCGCCCCTTATCCAGTTAGACTACGCCCCCTCCATCTGAGCCGACGGGGATTGAAAAAATGAAGGTTAAAATCAACTTCTGTCAGCTGCAGGGGTGGGAGGGAGGGTGACTTTCTCCATGCAGCTCACGCAGTGCTGCTGTCTTAGAGTGCGCTGTTCAAAAGGACACCCTTGTGTTTGTCCAGGCCCTGCGCCAGACGGAGGACAGGGAGTCTGAAAGCCGGACTGTCCGGCCTAAAACCGGACCTCTGGCCACTCTAGGGGCAGACTGCTGTCGAGGTCACAGTTCAGGGGATAGTCCGCTATGGAGGTCAAGGGGCAGATTGCTGTAAAGGCAACTGTTATGGGGACAGGCTCCTGTGGAGGTCATTGTCAATGGGGTGGTGTGCTGTGAAACTCATTGTTAAAGGGAAAGGCTGCTGTGGAGGTCCAATTTAAGGGACGGGGCACTGTGGGGGGTGTCAGTGTTAAGGTGTGGGGGGCTGTGGAGGTCACTGTTAAGGTGTGGGGGGCTGTGGAGATCACAGTTTTTGGGGTGGGGTGCTGTAGATGTCACTGTTATAGTGGATAGTGTTGATATCTTTTAACGACACACACAAACATAAAATTAAATTGATTAAATATACCCGAGGGAAGCCGGGTACTTCAGCTAGCGTAAACATAAGTACCACAAACATTGAAATTCTGGGCTGGAGTATGTATTGTTTCTTATCATAGGGAGATTATATTGTATTTACATGTTAACCATACATCCCATTCATTTTTAAAAGACACAATATTATCCAGTGAGGAGGCAATCATGGATTCATACCAACAGTTATTGTTTACCCCTTGTATTACCCTAGCCATTGATGGTATGGCTGTAGATCTCCAATTGCGGGCAATTTGTTCTCTTACTACAGTTGAGTACATGGAGAATGATAGTTTTATAGAATAGAGAAAATTGACCAGAATTAATGTTTACTTCAGTAATGCCAATGGGGCCTCCAAAATTATTGGAAAACCACATATGAATGATAAAAGTCTCCCAATTCTTTTCCAGAACCTCAGAATACCGGAGGCCTCCCACCATATGTGTAGAAAGGATCCGGCCTCCCGACGCCTCCAGCAGGGACACCCTTGCAGGTACCATAAACCATTGATATAGCAGTTTCCTAGATAGTTCAATATAGTTTAAGCCTCTAGAAATCTTGGGAATTGCAGCAAATGCTTCCTGCCATTCGTTTTCTGAAAAGGTCGTTTTGAGAACAGTTTCCCATTTTGTTTTGTATTTCGCAGGGGGATCGGGGCCTGCGGTTATAAGAATCTTGTAGAAGATATTTTCCATTTCTTGTGGTGGAAAGAGAGGTGAGCCAACTGCCCATTGGGGGGTTCGTTGAGCCAACAGGCCATGTTAGCTTAGTGAGAGCATGTCTGACTTGTAAATATGTAAATGTATTCTTTAGGCTTTCAAAGCTGGCAATTCGGTTACCTATAATTAAATCTGATAATTTGCATATGCCTTTTGATCTCCAGTTAGATAAATCAGTGTTCGGTATAATGGATTCAAGCAATTCAGTACTTGCATCCAGGTAGTTTATGGAAAACAGTTTACGTTTAACCCTTAGGATACCAGCGCTGTACATGTACGGCACTGGAAAGTGGGTCCGAAATCCCCATGTACGGCGCTGTGTACACCCGGTCCCTGAGCAAAATCGCCCGGTGACCGGGGTATGACAGCAGGCAGTCGTCTTTCCCACAGGCACAGGGAGGTTTTTCTGCCAACCCCCCCCCTGAAGCCCCGATCGCTGCGATTGGCCAATTGCAGCTCCGGATCATTCATGGAGCTGCAGGGGGGTGGTACAGAGGTTGTACAGGGGTGACTGGTGCTGAACTAGTCAGCACCAGTCTCCACGGAGGTCAGGCAGGGGACACCACTGTTTGGCGTCCCCTGCCAGCGCTGCGATTGGCTGGAACAATGCTCCAGCAAATGGCAGCGCTACAGCAGCACAGGAAAGGACTGAACCGGTCTGCAAAGTAGCCATCAGGGAAAAGCTACCCTGTGACCAGTGGGCTGAGATCATCGCTCTGTTCCTGGCATCCGTTTCCCAGCGGGTGTATTTCGACTTGCCGGATGATCAAGCGGCTGACTACCAGAAAGTCAAGGGTGAGATTTTGGCAAGACTGGGGGTGAATGTGTTGATCCGGGCCCAGCGGGTGCATCAGTGGGGGTTCAACCTGGCTGAGCCTGCAAGACCCCAGTATTATAACTTACTTCACCTCTTGAAAAAATGGCTACAGCCTGACGTGCTGAGTCCCACTACTATGCTAGATCGTATGTTAGCTGATATGTTCTGGAGGGCTTTGCCATACCCTCTCCAGTACTGGATCGGTCAGGTGTCTCCTGGCAATGCCCTTGAGATGGTGGACCTGGTGGAACGCTATGAAGCTACTAGGAATCTAAAGAAGGGCTGTGTAGGGAGGGAGGTCGGCAAACCCCGGAAATCTCTACCCCATGCCCAGAGATTTGAGACAATAAAACCCACCCGGGATGTACCCACGGCAGACCTGGCTCAGATAGTCCGCTGGTGGTGTCAGGAGTCTGGCCATGTAAGGGCTGACTATCCCCATAGGGTTGAGCCCATGGACACTAACTATGGCTACCGTCAGTCGCTATATGCCAGGAGGCTGTGTGCAACAGGTACCCCAGAGTCTCTAGATCATTTGTGCCAGGTGGAAGTGGGAGACACTCAGGCGGAGGCTCTGCTGGACTCAGGGAGTCTGGTGACCATAGTAGGCTACCATGGTGCGGTCCACTGAGTATACTGGCCGGAAAGTTGGGGCGATGTGCATCCACGGAGACTTAAAAGATTACCCCACTGCACTGGTGTCTCTAACTACGGTGGCCGGGAGATGGACCCACGAGGTGGCTGTAGCCACAAATCTACATTATGATTATGAATTCATAATAGGGAAAGCCTTCCCGGGCTTCCTGGCACTGTGGCCTGCTATGAGAGTGACTGATACCCATGAGACAGTGGTAACCCTAGCAGAGTGGCCCGACTCAGGGTGAAGACCAGGACCCTAGGAACCTGAGACCAAAAGGCCAGTGGTAGGGGTGAATTGGCAGACGTCAATGCCTCCGGGGATAATTTTGGTACCGCCCAACGTCGGGACCCAACTCTATCCCGCGCCTGGGAAAATGTTTTAATAGTAGATTATCGAAGTCCTGTTTGACCGAATAGCTATGGACCTCATAGGCCCAGTACCGAAGTCCGCCAGAGGGCATTAATACAGCTTAGTCATTCTAGACTACGCCACTTGGTACCAGGAGGCGGTGCTACTGCGACATACCTCGGCCAAACTCATAGCTAAGGAATTAATGGAGATGTTTTCCCGAGTAGGACTACCTAAAGAGGTTCTGACCGACCAAGGGACTCCTTTTATGTCCAAGGTGATAAGGGAACTCTGCAAGTTGCTGCACATAAAACAGCTACGGACGTCCATTTACCATTCGCAAACGGACGGACTGGTAGAATGGTTTAACCAAACATAAATTTTTTTTTGAAAAGGGTGGGGGCTAAAGATGGGAAGGACTGGGACCTCCTGCTGCCCTATCTCATGTTCACAGTGCGAGAGGTACCCCAGGCCTCTACTGGATTCTCGCCCTTCGAACTGCTATATGGCAGACACCCTCACGGTCTCTTGGACGTGGCCAAAGAGGCGTGGGAACAACAACCGACTCCACATAAAAGTGTCATTAAGTACGTTACCCAGATGCAAGATCGGATAGAGACAGTGTTGCCTCTTGTTAGAGAGAATATGGAAGCATCTCAGCGAGCCCAGAGACGGGTATATAATTGGCAAGCTCGGGACCGGATCTTTAACCCGGGTGATCGGGTTTTGGTTCTGGTGTCGACCGTGGACAGTAAGTTCCTGGCCAGGTGGCAGGGACCTACGAGGTACTCGAGAAAATTAGAGATGTAAACTACAAGGTACACCAGCCAGGGCGGCGAAAGCCAGAGCAGGTTTACCATGTGAATTTACTCAAACCGTGGAAAGATAGGGAAACTTGTACGGAAGACAGCACACGGCCGTGTTTTTTAGGAGAAGAGGTACCAACCCCTCTGTCTGATGCAAGAGAGGCGGCTGCCACAGTACAAATTGATGACAGTCTCTCCTCTAAACAGATTTAGGAGGCCAGGGAGTTTGTTAGTCGGAACACGGATGTGTTCTTGGACCTCCCTGGACGCACTTCCATAATCCAGCATTACATTGTCACTGAGCCTCAGGCAAAAGTCAGATTAAAACCATACCGGCTACCCGATGCTCGGCGACAAGCCATATCAGAGGAGGTGCAGCTAATATTGAAGCTAGATGTCATTGAGGAGTCAAAAAGTGAGTGGGCCAGTCCTATAGTATTGATACCCAAGCCGGACGGGACTTTCGAAAACTTAACGAGGTTTCCAAATTCGATGTGTATCCCATGCCCCGGGTGGATGAGCTCATTGAGAAGTTAGGACAAGCCCGGTATTTTTCTGTTTTGGACCTCACGAAAAGGTACTGGCAGGTGCCCTGAATGGAGGCTGCCAAAGAGAAAACTGCCTTCATCATTCCTGAGGGGCTGTATCAATATAAGGTCTTACCCTTTGGTCTGCATGGCGCCCCCGCCACTTTTTAGCGACTAATGGACATCGTGCTTCGTCCACATCGTCGGTACGCTTCGGCTTACCTGGACGATATTGTCATCTACAGTACCGACTGGGAAAGTCACCTCCCCAAAGTGCAGGCTGTAGTGGACTCCTTTCGGAAAGCTGGCCTAACCGCTAACCCCAAAAAATCTGCGATAGGGTTAGAAGAGACTAAGTACCTGGGCTATGTCATTGGACGCAGAGTCATCTAACCCCAAGTGAACAAAATAGAGTCGATACAGAACTGGCCCCGACCTGTCACCACTAGGCAAATAAAGTAATTCCAGGGAATGGTGGTTTCCCACTTTGCTACTCTAGCCGCGCCCTTGACAGGACTCCTAAAGGGACACAAGTCAATGATGGTTCGCTGGGATGATCGGGCGGAAGAGGCTTTCTCCGCTTTGAAGTCGGCCCTGTGCGGGTCCCCGGTTTTGGTGACGCCCGACTTCAAAAGGGAGTTTATAGTACTGACCGATGCCTCCGGTTACAGGGAAACGCAGATGTCCTGTCCCGGGTACACTGTCTGGTGTGTGTTCACCCCCTCAGGGTTGAACAAATGGGGTGTATGTGACACAGTGAGAGGTTTTGTCTGGAAAAACAGGTATTTTGCTCCCGGCATGTGCTGCTGGGCTAATTTACAGCCAGGTGAGGTCAAATACAGGACCGGATTTTAAGTGCCGGTCCGGGTTTTGGCAGCACCAGGCTGTCCTTAAATAGGCAGCTGGGCTCAGAAGCCAGGTCTCTGTGTTGGGATCTGGGAGCCTTGTGTCTGGATGAAGGCTTGCTACCTGTTTGGCGTGAAAACAGGTTGGTGCTGCTATGGTCAAGGATTCTTTGAGGCAGAATTGCCGCATGGTGTGAATTATCACCAACACCGCAAGGTGACTTTTTCTTTGATTATGACTGCTTGTTTTGTCACTTGCCTAAAGTGTGAATAAAACACTGAACTGTTATATCTAAAGAACTTGTTGTTGCCTCTATACTGCGTCCGCTAATCCTGTCTACCAGAGCGAAACCCACAGTACCCTATCTATAGGGTAGAGTTGGGAAGATGACATAAGATGTCGGGAAGATGAACAAGATGACAAAAAAGTTGATTAGGAAGACCCTTAGTTGTTCGGTTTGTACTGTTTTAGGAATCTCAGAAAATCTAATGTTATTTCGCGGGATCTATCCTCAAGATCTGCCAGTTTGAGTTTTACTGCTCCCATATCATCATATAACTCATTCTGTGCATCCACTAGTGAGTTGTGTGGAGTGGAAAATGTGTCCATTTTACCCTCTAGATGGGCAGTTCTTTCGCCTATATATTTTATTTCTTTATATATATTTTGTACTGTAGTTTGGAAGTCAGCTTGAATAGAGCTGCGTAGCTCTCGTAACATGGCCCTCATGCTGGTTTCAGTAATGGCGGAACCAGTATTTGCTAGCTGATTTTTATCATTAAACCTGTTGGTGGCTTTATTAGGGGATGAGACTAACCTAGTTGATGGAGAGCCCGAGAGTGTGCAGGATCAAGGTGAGCCTTGTGGCATCTGGTAGTAAGGATTCGCTGCACTTGTGAGCAATGAGGCATGTAGCAGTCTATCTTCAGTAGCTGCGTCATCCTCTCTCTGTGTGGTGCGGGCGCTATATTGGGAGTTGCTCGCCGGCTGAAAGAAGGACGTCATCTTTGTAGGTTCTGTCTTTTTCTGCCTCCCTTTCACCATCTCTGCAGGCCCGGGATTTTTAGCGAGCTAAGTAGAAGCCAGGTGGCTAAGTTGGCCGTCTTTTTTCTCTGCTTTGAGCAGCTTATAGAGTAGGCTAGTGGAGGGGAAGATTCTCACTCAGCCATCCTGCTCGGCATCCGGCCAGGCCCCCCCCCCCCATTTTATTTTTATTATTGCATTGTACTCATTGGTAATTAAAAATCATTTTTTCAATTGGTCTCTATTTTAAAAAAATGGAGCCCTTTTCTCTGTACATGACTGAGGTGCTCTACTAGCACATATCTGGACATAACTACTGTGAGGGGCACATATCTGGACATAACTATTGTGAATGGGCACATATCTGGACATAACTGTTGTGAAGGGGGTACATATCTGGCATAGCTACTGCGAAGGGGGCACATATTTGGGCATAACTACTGTGAAGGTGGCACATATCTGTACATAACTACTGTGAAGTGGGCGCGTATCTGGGCATAACTACTGTGAAGGGGACACATATCTAGGCATAACTACTGTGAAGGGGGCACATATCTGGGCATAACTACTGTGAAGGGGGCACATATCTAGGCATAACTACTGTGAAGGGGGCACATATCTAGGCATAACTACTCTGAAGGGGCACATATCTGGACATAACTACTGTTAGAGGCACATATCTGGGCATAACTACTGTGAAGGGGGCACATATCTGGACATAACTATTGTGAAGGTGGCACATATCTGGCATAGCTACTGTGAAGGGGGCACATATTTGGGCATAACTACTGTGAAGGGGGCACATATCTGGCATAACTACTATGAAGGGGGCACATATTTGGGCTTAACTGCTGTGAAGAGAGCACACATCTGGACGAAACTACTGTGAAGTGGGCACATATCTGGGCATAACTATTGTGAAGGGGCACATATATAGGCATAACTACTGTGAAGGGGGCACATATCTAGGAATAACTACTGTGAAGTGGGCACATATCTGGGCATAACTTCTGTGAAGGGGACACATATCTAGGCATAACTACGGTGAAGGGGTCACATATCTAGGTATAACTACTGTGAAGGGGGCACATTTCTAGACATAACTACTGTGAGGGGCAAATCTGGACATAACTATTGTGAAGGGTGCACATAGCTGAACATAACTACTGTTAGAGGCACATATCTTGGCATAGCTACTGTGAAGGGGGCACATATCTGGGCATAACTACTGTCAAGGGGGCACATATCTGGGCATAACTACTGTGAAATGGGCACAGATCTGGGCATAAGTGCTGTGAAGGGGGCATCTCTGGAAATAACTACTGTGAAGGGGGCACATCTGGACATAGCTACTGTGAAGGGGGCACAGTGTGGGCATTACTACTATGTGCAGGTACAAAGGGGGAATATTTACTATGTGGGTGCATTAAGGTGACTAACTCTGCTTTGGACAGAGTTAGAGGCATGGCCTAGTATGTAAAAAATAAATATATATACTGTAAACATATTGACCCATGTTAACAAGATGTTTTTTATTTGCACGTATATGTTTATATTTGTATGTGTGGTTTGGGGGGGGGGGGGGGCAGGTACATTCCTTTCACAGGGGACCTATCTATGAGTGAATACATTTTTAAGGAGTTATTTCTGTCGAGTTTTCTGGTTCCTCTCCATACGATCGCAGATGATATAATGGAACTTGATGGAACGAAAATCGCCACAATTTTCTATGTAATGTTACAGTAACAAACAAGTAACAATGATTCACTCCATGCAGACAATGGCTTGGCTTAGGTACCAGGTGACCACTTGGAGCGATTGTGTAATGGGCTATTATCCTCATCAAGCTCATCAGGATCAGCCATTTTTTTTTTTTCATTTTTCATTTTTTTCATCAACATGTTGCGAATGTTACAGTGTAACTTTTTTATTCTTCTGTCAACAAAGCTGTATGAACGATTTGTAATGGGAAATTATCCATTATCCCAGGAAGCTGCAGTTCTAAACACAGCAGCAAGTCTGGATAAGGCTTCTGGATTTTGCCACAAAAGCCGACTTACCTGCAGGTATAATGTACTAGGCAGGTGGTGACTTTAGTGTGGACCTCAGGACTAGTGTTGACCAATTCAAAGTTCACAAAGTGGACTTTGTTCCGAATTTCAGGAAAAATTTGATTTGCCGTGAAGCTGAATTACCTCGTGCTTCATAGTAACGAATCAATTTTCCCAAAAATGGCGGTAAAAAAATAATAATCATACTCACTTCATCCATTTGCACGCAAATAGAATTTCTTTGTGAAATTCAGTGAAGCAGCCAAATCAAATTTTTGAGAGTTTCACTCATGTTCAGAATGCAATTCTCTCGCAGACAGCAGTGTATGGATTTCAAGAAAGTTGAGAGATAGAACCCTCTATTCAATCTAGCTCGCTAAAGTCTCTCTCATTAGAATATAATGCAGGCAATGATACTCTGGCCGTAATGGCTATAGTGTCCACTCTGGGGTATAGAGTCTTGATGGCATGTCTGGTCACAAGTTGTTAAGGGTATCTTAACAGTATCCCTCCACTGCAGTAAAGTCTGAATGGCTGTAGTAGCAGGTTACCTTAAAGGCTCCTATGCTTGGCCATGTAGATTCCAAGCTCTCCTTTTCTCTTCTTCTCCTTCTCTGTATATTTTGCAGATATGTGTTAATCTCTGGATCTTGAGGCCCAAGAAGAATGAGAACAGGGCCTTTCCTTCCTTCCTCACTGAAACTGCAGTTTGGACTCTCCCAAAGGTTAGGGGATGAGCCAGCCCACACCTAGCCTCATATGATTGCTGAGCCAGGGTTATTCATGCTTTGTTTGCCATCCATTCCCCTATACTGGTTGACATACATAACATGGAATTTTACTATAATAATAACAGAAATGGTCTCATTAAATGTAAAGTCTCAGGTTTTGTAGAGATCAGCCATGTATGCCGGTAGATGGCGGACTGATAATTACATACATTTCATGTGTATTCAGGGCATGAGCCACATATAAATTCTTTATTGTTTTTATCTATTTTTAGAAGCCAGACAAAACCGGCTCGGTATCACTGGCAGCTTTATGGCTCAACAGAACACTTGGCGTATTCTCCAAGGTTATACATGTTTATCTGCATAATATTTTATGTTTTTGATATATAATGTGATCAGGGCCAGATCAAGATCTGTGAAGGCCTCTGTGAAACCTAATATGGGCCATCAGAAGGAGTTGCGGGTGATTGGTGATGTATTGCTTTACTGTATTATTTAATATCATGTAGAGACTTAAAAAAAAAAATTAACCAGCCATACAAGGGAATTTGAAAGAAATGTTTTTTACCTTCTTGAATTTTGTTAACCAAAACATATAGCACAAAAGCTGTATTTCTTTTAAATCCAGTTTGGTCTAGGCATTCCATTTTGTTTGCGTGGGTTTTTCTGGTGGCCCTCGCCATAGGACTTGAAAAAAACGTATCTTTTACAAGAAAAAAATGCTGTGAAAACTTCACTAACTTCGCTAACGGAAGGAATAGGGTTCCCGGCAAAAACCCTAGCAGCACATATAACAATTCTACCAAAAGACGGTAAAGATCCCTCTCTCTGTAGCAGCTACTGCCCTATATCTCTCCTTAATGTGGACATAAAGCTATATGCAAAATTACTGGCAAATCGACTGAATGCTAGGCTACCAGGTCGAGTAAATGCTGAACAGGTGGGGTTCGTGAAGGGGGGGCGGGGGGGGGTGAAGGTAAAGATAATACGCTATGGGTCCTACAGTTGATCCAGTTTGCTTGGTCTACTAAGACCCCCTCGGCTCTCCTATCAACGGATGCTGAAAAAGCGTTTGACCAAGTAGATTAGATCCTCATGTCTCAAGCTTTAACTAAGTTTGGGCTTCCTCCACACTTTATCTCCTGTATAATGGCGCTTTATTCTACACCTACAGCATCGGTACCAGGGCTGCCCTTTATCTCCTTTACTCTTCGTTCTCACAATAGAAACACTTATCCAACACATTAGGCAACACCCAGACGTTTCAGGTATAATGGTAAGAAACCAAGTTCACCTTATAGCAGCTTACACAGACGATCTCCTAATTCTCACAACGAATCCCAATGTTTCTTTCCCAACGTTACAAGACATTTTCTCCACATTCCAAAGCCTCTCCAATTTTAAGATAGATCCTACAAAAACGTCTGCGCTAAACATCTCTTGCCCAGGGGGGATGGTCGCTAGAGCCTCAGCCAGATCTCCCTTCCCATGGTCCCACAACGCTATCAAATACAAACCAGATTCCAAAAAAGTTGGGACACTATACAAATCGTGAATAAAAACTGAATGCAATGAAGTGGAGGTGCCAACTTCTAAAATTTTATTCAGAATAGAACATAAATCACCGAACAAAAGTTTAAACTGAGAAAATGTACCATTTTAAGGGAAAAATATGTTGAATCAGAATTTCATGGTGTCAACAAATCCCCAAAAAGTTGGGACAAGGCCATTTTCACCACTGTGTGGCATCTCCCCTTCTTCTTACAACACTCAACAGATGTCTGGGGACCGAGGAGACCAGTTTCTCAAGTTTAAAAAATAGGGATGCTCTCCCATTCTTGTTTAATACAGGCCTCTAACTGTTCAATCGTCTTGGGCCTTCTTTGTTGCACCTTCCTCTTTATGATGCGCCAAATGTTCTCTATAGGTGAAAGATCTGGACTGCAGACTGGCCATTTCAGTACCCGGATCCTTCTCCTACGCAGCCATGATGTTGTGATTGATGCAGAATGTGGTCTGGCATTATCTTGTTGAAAAATGCAGGGTCTTCCCTGAAAGAGATGACGTCTGGATGGGAGCATATGTTGTACTAGAACCTGAATATATTTTTCTGCATTGATGGTGCCTTTCCAGACATGCAAGCTGCCCATGCCACACGCACTCATGCAACCCCATACCATCAGAGATGCAGGCTTCTGAACTGAGTGTTGATAACAACTTGGGTTGTCCTTGTCCTCTTTGGTCCGGATGACATGTCGTCCCAGATTTCTAAAAAGAACTTCGAATCGTGACTCGTCTGACCACAGAACAGTCTTGCCACACTCCATTTTATATGATCCCTGGCCCAATGAAAAGCCTGAGCTTGTGGATCTTGCTTAGAAATGGCTTCTTCTTTGCACTGTAGAGTTTCAGCTGGCAACGGCGGATGGCACGGTGGATTGTGTTCACTGACAATGGTTTCTGGAAGTATTCCTGAGCCCATTCTGTCATTTCCTTTACAGTAGCATTCCTGTTTGTGGTGCAGTGTCGTTTAAGGGCCCGGAGATCACGAACATCCAGTATGGTTTTACGGCCTTGACCCTTACGCACAGAGATTGTTCCAGATTCTCTGAATCTTCAGATGATGTTATGCACAGTTGATGATGATAGATGCAAAGTCTTTGCAATTTTTCGCTGGGTAACACCTTTCTGATATTGCTCCACTATCTTTCTGCGCAACATTGTGGGAATTGGTGATCCTCTACCCATCTTGGCTTCTGAGAGACACTGCCACTCTGAGAAGCTCTTTTTATACCCAATCATGTTGCCAATTGACCTAATTAGTGTTAATTGGTCTTCCAGCTCTTCGTTATGCTCAAATTTACTTTTTCCAGCCTCTTATTGCTACTTGTCCCAACTTTTTTGAGATTTGTTGACACCGTGAAAATTTGAATCAACGTATTTTTCCTTTAAAATTATACATTTACTCGGATTAAACGTTTGATCTGTCATCTACATTCTATTACAAATAAAATATTGACATTTGCCATCTCCACATCATTGCATTCAGTTTTTATTCACAATTTGTTTAGTGTCCCAACTTTTTGGGAATCCGGTTTGTATTTGTGTCTCTCCACCTCGGCCAACCCTGGGAAATGGTACTCACTCAACTATGCTCCACTACAGTCCCAAGTTTCACGGATCATAGACAGCTGGAAAATTCCATATACATCTTGGATTGGCCGTGCTAATCTCCTCAAAATGATGGTCATCCCTAAATTCCTCTACCTATTTTAGACATTACCTATCTTTCTTCCCCTGTTTTTTTTCACGATTACCCGTAGGCGGTTTTTGCAGTTCATTTTGTGGAAAACTATCCATACTATCCATAGAAAAGCCTATAAAACTCTACGAAACCTAAAGGGGATGGGGGCATAGGGCTTGCTGACATAGAGGTTCTCTACCAGACAGTCCACCTGGCTAGAATGGTTGACTGGCACCGGGGGACTTCCCCTAAAATGTATGTTCCCATAGAGGAAGCAGTCTCGTGATTCCCACTCACCCAAAGCCTCTTGCTCCTTCAAACTGGTAGATGACTGTCTTCTTCAATGAATAGTATCACCAGGACGACTCTCCAGGTATGGGATTCTCTCCGCAAAGTTACACATATATGGTCATCCCCTTCCCCCGTCACTGGTGTGGGAGACCTTATTGGACTTAACACTCCCTATACCTCTATCGACCTTCCCCTACAAAAGAGCTTAAACACAAAGAAAATTGGAGATATACTAGTTGATGGCAGTCTACCAGCATTCTGGGCATTGTGTGATTGGTTTCCCTTGATCTCTTTGACTCAGTTAACCTACATCCAGATTGCCCTGGGTTTCAGGACATTCCTGAAACTGGGCCCACTGCCTCGGGATGTTACTTGGCTAGAGCATCTGTAACACCCCAGAGTTGTGTTACTACATGCCTCTACCCTGCTACTATCTTTTAAGAGCCTTTACATTGTCATCAGATGTGATTTTGCTCATGTATTTCACAAATGTGCATCTAAAGGCATGTTAAAGTATAACTGTCGTATTTATTTATTTTTTGAGTATTGGATTGTGGTGATTAATATCTCCTTGGTGGTCCTATTTCAACTTTTCAATGTGTAGTCAATTACCCCTTAATTCCACATTTTTGTTCCCTGTACTGCCTACTTTTACCTGTGCTTAAAATAGGGTTGCTAGGCATGGTCCGAGAATGCAGAAGCAGGCTGAGTGCAAGGTCAGATTACTGACAGCCAGGGACTGTAAGTAAATGATTAAAGCCAGATCCTCCCCAGCAGCTGATAACAGTGCCTGGGCTGTGTGCACTTCTCGCTGTCCCTGCGCTTGGCAGATGCTCCCTCACTCAGCAGAGCTGGAGAATGCAGAGCTGAAGCAGCGCACAACAGGGAAGGGAGATCTGCCGTCTGCTCAGTGTATAAATAAAAGCAACATGTGGCAAGAGGACCCCTTTGTGCTGCAGGAGATTAACCCTTTAGGGGGAGAGCTCTGGTTACTGACACTTTTGTGGGGCTATTGTTACTGGCTAGTGAGGGCAGGCGGGATTAGCCTCAGGGTGAGGGCAGTGGCGGCCATCTTAACTGAATAGTGAAATTGCAGTTTTATGCAGACTGGTTGCTAAGGGCTGAATCTTATTAAATATGGGGTAAGTCAGTCTAATAGTAACTGATTCTGGAATATCATGTTATTAGTAACTACATATATGAAAATTGAAATTAGGGTCGAAATATGACAGTTATCCTTTAAACATAATTGTTCCTGTAATTTGCCTGGTTACCAGTAGGTGGCAGCAATGAGTTGGCAAGGTACTAGTCCCAGTTTAGTATATCTAGGCTGGAATGGTTTATTCCAGCTTAGCCCCCCTCTGTGAGCAGAGTGGGCTGTTCCCACATCGTGCAGCATGGGTGGAGAAGGAAGTTAGAGTCAGTTTGTAGCCTCTCCCCTGCTTGGGGAAGGTTGTGTAATAGCGTTCAGGAGATCCCCTGCATAGGGAAGACAGCAAGGATCTTGTCTCGGCTGAGACTTGATCATATACCCAGTCTGAGCACCTTCATCCTCAGCTGAATGAAGAAAGAAGAAAACTACAGACAATCTCGAAAGTTCCAGGAAGAAAGCATCCCCTGAGAATGTATCTGTGAGTCAAGTCCAGAAACCTAGAAGAAGTTATTCCTCTTCAGCTAGTCTGTCCCTAGAAAGCAGAAGCTACAGAAAAGTGCAGAAGATTAATCCCTGCCACAATTACAGAGCTGCCAAGCAGACGACTTATCCTGCAAGCTCCAAATTTATAGCAGAAGTATTTATTCCTGCCAATGATTGCTAAAACCTGCTGAGACCACAGACCAAAGCTGTATACTGCTTGGATGAAAGTTATCTTCAGTAAAGAAACGTTTGAACTTCATCTAAAGGTCTGGACATTATTTCTGCTGCAAAATTCCTCTATTACTCCTACTATCACTACACTCAAATTTATTGCAAGTGAGTCAGGAGCCAGAAGTCCAGCCGTACCCAGGTAGGAGACACCGTGACACAATTATCACTACCCTACAGAGACATTATAGGCCATTACACCACTGTGGAATTCCTAATTAGAGATGTAGCAAACATAAAATTTTCCGTTCGTGAACGGCAAACGCGAATTTCCTCAAATGTTCGCGAACGGGCGAACCGCGATAGACTTCAATAGGCAGGCGAATTTTAAAACCCACAGGGATGAAAAAGTTGTTTCAAGGGGACTAACACCTGGACTGTGGCATGCCGGAGGGGGATCCATGGCAAAACTCCCATGGAAAATTACATAGTTGACGCAGAGTCTGGTTTTAATCCATAAAGGGCATAAATCACCTAACATTCCTAAATTGTTTGGAATAACGTGCTTTAAAACATCAGGTATGATGTTGTATCGATCAGGTAGTGTAAGGGTTATGCCTGCTTCACAGTGACAGACCAAACTATGACAGACCAAACTCCCTGTTTAACGCACCGCAAACAACCGCAAACAGTCCATTTGCACAACCGCAAACTCCCCATTTGCACAAGATTGGATACCAAGCTAGCCATGTCCCGTTCCTTGTCCTCACTGATGTCATTGAATGTCTCTTCCTCCACCCAGCCACGTACAACACCAAGGGTCCCCGAAAGGTGACAACAAGCCCCCTGGGACGCCTGCTGTGTTTGGTCTTCCACATCCTCAAAGCCACCTTCCTCCTCTGACTCCTCTTCTTCAGACTCCTCTCTCTGCGTTGCCTCTCTCTGCGTTATTATAAGGTGTGTTAAGTAGTACTATTCCTATCAGTTTAATCCCTGTTACGTCCCTTATCAGGGGACGTGTATATGGAATCGATTTTAGGAATCGGGAGATGGAAAAAGATGCTTGGTTGGTCCTCCTACTTCCAATTTGGGGCACTGCGCGTGCAATCTACTGTGCCACCAGATAGGAGTGGTGTGTTAAGTAGTACTATTCCTATCAGTTTAATCCCTGTTACGTCCCCTATCAAGGGACGTGTATATGGAATCAATTTTAGGAACCGGGAGATGGAAAAAGATGCTTGGTCGGTCCTCCTACTTCCAATTTGGGGCACTGCGCGTGCAGTCTACTGTGCCACCAGATAGGAGTGGTGTGTTAAGTAGTACTATTCCTATCAGTTTAATCCCTGTTACGTCCCCTATCAGAGGACGTGTATATGGAATCGGGAGATGGAAAAAGATGCTTGGTCGGTCCCCCTACTTCCAATTTGGGGCACTGCTCCACCAGATAGGAGTGGTGTGTTAAGTAGTACTATTCCTATCAGTTTAATCCCTGTTACGTCCCTTATCAGGGGATGTGTATATGGAATCGATTTTAGGAACCGGGAGATGGAAAAAGATGCTTGGTCGGTCCTCCTACTTCCAATTTTGGGCACTGCGCGTGCAATCTACTGTGCCACCAGATAGGAGTGGTGTGTTAAAGGGGTTGTCCGGGTTCAGAGCTGAACCCGGACATACCCTTATTTTCACCCCGGCAGCCCTCCTGAGCCTGGCATCGGAGCATCTCATGCTCCGATGCGCTCCCGTGCCCTGCGCTAGATCGCACAGGGCACAGGCTCTTGTGTTTTCAATAACACACTACCGGGCGGTAACTTCCGCCCAGCAGTGTGTTCGGTGACGTCACCGGCTCTGAGGGGCGGGCTTTAGCTCTGCCCTAGCCGTTTCACTGGCCAGGGCAGAGCCAAATTCCGCCCATCAGTGCCGGTGACGTCACCGGGCTGCCTGTCATCCCCATAGAGAGCCCGGTATGTCACCGGAACTCAGAAAAATGCCTTTGCCCTGCGCGATTTAGCGCAGGGCAAAGAAGAGCATCGGAGCATGAACTGCTCCGATGCTCATGTCAGGGGGGCTGCCGGGGTGAAAATGGAGGGATGTCCAGGTTCAGCTCTGAACCTGGACAACCCCTTTAAGTAGTACTATTCCTATCACTTTAATCCCTGTTACGTCCCTTATCAGGGGACATGTATATGGAATCGATTTTAGGTACCGGGAGATGGAAAAAGATGCTTGGTCGGTCCCCCTACTTCCAATTTGGGGCACTGCGCGTGCAATCTACTGTGCCACCAGATAGGAGTGGTGTGTTAAGTAGTACTATTCCTATCAGTTTAATCCCTGTTACGTCCACTAGTATTATTATTATTATTATTATAAGAAGTGTTAAGTAGTACTATTCCTATCAGTTTAATCCCTGTTACGTCCCCTATCAGGGGACGTGTATGGAATAGATTTTAGACAACCGCAAAGAGTTGTCAATAGTTGACACACTCATGACATAAATTTTATTCCTCTATGCGTCTATCTTGGTGTAGTGATGACTGTGCTCGTGCGCACGTTTGGGAGATTGCAGGCGATGTTTTTTTTTCAAAGCCTATGGTCGTGCTGAGATAGTTCAGTGACAGTAAAGTGACCCAGAAAACAATGATTATGCAGTGTGGGCCCATTGTTGGCCTAGTAGGGTTTAATGATCACCTTAGATGATCACAAAGAAAATTAATGTTTTTTCTATGCAAAATTATCCAGCCGATCGCTTTTGGTCTGTTCACAATGAAGCAACGACCTTATCATCTGGGGTGTGCCAACGTTGCCATTGCCAACACACTCATAGAGGTGGTCGCTTCATTGTGATATGCAAGCCCCTTCACCACAACAAGGTAACGATCACGAAGGGGAATTGACACATGTATGTGCCTTTTTTTTTGTTTGGTTTTTGCAGCCACAGTGCAGCACCAGAGGGCAAAAAAATTAGGCATGTACACATGCCTGAAAAATTTGGTATTGTTGCAGCCGCTGCTGTAGCAGCGGCCAGAAAAGTTGCTGTTTCCCAGGCAGAAAGTACCCTAAAACATTGCGGCTTGAACCCTAGTTGGTGGCGGATAAGTCACGCAAGTCATCCGGCATTCAGAGATAAAATACAGCAGCGTGTGGACCATTTTTAGCCCAAGGCAGCTCATCTCATCAGGCCTTTTTTAGTCAAATGTATCGCCCACTGTCAGTCCCTTAGGGATCCATCCCTCATTCATCTTAATAAAGGTGAGGTAATCTAGACTTTTTTGACCTAGGCGACTTCTCTTCTCAGTGACAATACCTCCAGACGTTCTATCGCAAATTGGGATAGCTCAGGCCACAGGTCAAGCCTGCACACCCAGTAGTCAAGGGGTTCATCGCTCCTCAGAGTGTCGATATCTGCAGTTAAGGCGAGGTAGTCTGCTACCTGTCGGTCGAGTCGTTCTCTGAGGGTGGACCCCGAAGGGCTGTGGCGATGCGTAGGACTTAAAAAGCTCTGCATGTCCTCCATCAACAACACATCTGTAAAGCGTCCTGTCCTTGCCAGCGTGGTCGTGGTAGAAGGAGGATTACTTTCACCTCTTCCCCTGTTAGATTCCTGTTGTGCTGTGACATCACCCTTATATGCTGTGTAAAGCATACTTTTTAATTTATTTTGGAACTGCTGCATCCTTTCCGACTTCCGGTAATTCGATAACATTTCAGGCACTTTCTGCTTATACCGGGGGTCTAGTAGCGTGGCCACCCAGTACAGGTCGTTTTCCTTCAGCCTTTTTATACGAGGGTCCCTCAACAGGCACGACAGCATGAAAGACCCCATTTGCACAAGGTTGGATGCCGAGCTACTCATGTCCCGTTCCTCGTCCTCACTGAAGGTATGTTCTTCTCCCCAGCCACGTACAACACCACAGGTACCAGATAGGTGACAACGAGCACCCTGGGATGCCTGCTGTGGTTGGTCTTCATCCTCCTCCTCAAAGCCACATTCCTCCTCTGACTTCTCTTCCTCAGACTCCTCTTCCAACATTGCCGCAGGTCCAGCAAGCGATGCTGATAAAGCTGTTTCTGGTGGTGATAGTGACCACAACTCTTCCTCTTTCTCTTCACGCTCATCTATGGCCTGATCCAGCACTCTTCGCAGGGGACGCTCCAGGAAGAAAACAAATGGGATGATGTCGCTGATGGTGCCTTCAGTGCGACTGACTAGGTTTGTCACCTCCTCAAAAGGACGCATGAGCCTACAGGCTTTGCGCATGAGCGTCCAGTAATATGGCAAAAAATTCCCAGCTCCGCAGAGGCTGTCCTAGCACCCCGGTCATATAAATACTCGTTGACAGCTTTTTCTTGTTGGAGCAGGCGGTCGAACATTAGGAGTGTTGAATTCCAACGTGTCGGGCTGTCGCAAATCAAGCGCCTCACTGGCATGTTGTTTCGCCGCTGGAGGAACGCCTGAAATGGCCACACACCTTCCTGGCCTGCTTGAGGACGTCCTGTAAGCCTGGGTACTTATGCACAAAGTGTTGTACGATCAGATTACACACATGTGCCATGCACGGCACATGTGTCAACTTGCCCAAATCCAATGCCGCCAACAAATTACTTCCGTTGTCACACACCACTTTGCCTATCTCCAGTTGGTGCGGAGTCAGCCACTGATCCACCTGTGCGTTCAGGGCGGACAGGAGTGCTGGTCCGGTGTGACTCTCTGCTTTCAGGCAAGTCAACCCCAAGACGGCGTGACACTGTCGTATCCGGGATGTGGAATAGCCCCTGGGGAGCTGGGGGGGTGCCGTTGATGTGGAGCAAGACGCAGCAGCAGAAGAGGACTCAGCCGAGGAGGTTATGGAAGAGGATGGAGTAGGAGAAGTAGAGGAGGTGGCAGCAGGCATGCCTGCAAGTCGTGGCGGTGTCACCAACTCCGCTGCAGAGCCACGCATTCCATGCTTGGCAGCCGTCAGCAGGTTTACCCAATGCGCAGTGTAGGTGATATACCTGCCATGACCATGCTTGCAGACCAGGTATCAGTGGTCAGATGGACCCTTGCCCCAACACTGTGTGCCAGACATGCCATTACTTCCTTTTTCACAATCGAGTACAGGTTGGGGATTGCCTTTTGTGCAAAGAAATTTCGGCCGGGTACCTTCCACTGCGGTGTCCCAATAGCAAAAATTTTTTTGAAAGCCTCAGACTCGTATGGTAAAAGATGGTACAGACCTTGTATGGTAAAAGCTGGCGGGCTAAGAGTTCCGACAAGCCAGCTGTCAGACGCCGGGCAAAGGGGTGACTTTGTGACATTGGCTTCTTACGGCTTCTTACGCTCAAACATGTCCTTGACAGACACCTGACTGTGGGCAGATGAGCAGGAACTGCTCAAGGCGAGAGGCGGAGTGGCGGATGGTTGAGAGGGGGCAAGGAGGACAGCAGTGGTTGACGTGGCTGAAGATGCTGGACCAGGAGGAGGATGGCGGCTTTGAGTTTGTGTGCTGTTTGTACTCATGTGTTGATCCCATAGGCGTTTGTGATGTGCAATCATGTGCCTTCGCAAAGCAGTTGTACCGAGGTGGGTGTTGGACTTCCCACGACTCAGTTTCTTTTGGCACAGGTTGCAAATGGCATCGCTGTTGTCAGAGGCAGACACACAAAAAAATGCCACACTGCTGAGCTCTGCAATGACGGCATTCTGGTGGTGGCAACAGCATGCGTTGATTGGCGTGCTGTCTGGCTGACCCCGGGTGCCGATGCATGCTGTCTGACTGTGCCACTAGCTCCTTTCGACGACCTCCCCTGCTTCCAACTCGTCTCCTCCTTCTCTCTGTCTCCCCTTCTGAACTTTCCCCCTGTTCTTCTTCTCTTCTACCGGGCACCCACGTGACATCCACGGACACATCGTCATCATCAACCGCTTCACTTGTATCTGACAACTCAGCAAAGGAAGCAGCAGCGGGAACAACATCATCATCATCACAACGTACGTCCATGTGTGTAATGCTGCCTGACTGAGACATATCCCTGTTATCTACATCCTCTGGCAATAATGGTTGCGCATCACTAATTTCATCCAACTGATGTGTAAATAACTCCTCTGACAGAATAAGTGAAGCGGCTGTAGTGCTAGTGTTGGTGGTGGTGGCAGGCGGGCGAGTGGTAACTTGAGAGGTGCCCGAAGCTAAGCTGGAGGAGGATGGTGCGTCAAGGTTCCTAGCGGAAGCTGTAGAAGATTGGGTGTCCTGTGTTAGCCAGTCAACTATGTCCTCAGAACTTTTCGAGTTCAGGGTACGTGGCCTCTGAACACTGGGCATTATTCTAGGGCCAAAAGGGAATCACAGCACCACGACCACAACGGCCCCTGCGGGGTGGCCTGCCTCTGCCTGTCATTTTTTTTTTAGATTAGTGGTACTATGCGTACAAGCTACTGTTACACCAGATATGAGTTGCACTGGTGTGACACTGTGCCCCGGCAGGGCCTGAAACGCACACGCGTGCAGGCAACTGACTGCTATTATTTCACAGTCAAATATTTTTTTTATTTTTATTTTTTATATGCAAGTTATTGTGACACCAGATATGAGTGGTGGCACTGGGCAAGTGGGCACAGTATACGCTGTGAGCCGGACACACATGCTGGCAGGCAACTGCAATTTGATTACACAGAAAAAAAAAAAAGCAGACTGATGTTCTAGCCCTAAAAAGGGCTTTTTGGGGTGCTGTCCTTACAGCAGATCAGATGAGTCTTTCAGGACTGCAGTGGACACTGAATACACTGGCCTAGCTAACGCTTTCCCTATTAAATCAGCAGAAGCTACACTGTCCTACCTCTCACTAAGAGTGCAGCTTGCGAATGAATCTAAAATGGATGCTGTCCAGGAGGTGGGAGGGTCTGGGAGGGAGGGTCTGCTGCTGATTGGCTGGAATGTGTCTGCTGACTGTGAGGTACAGGGTCAAAGTTTACTCAATGATGACGAATAGGGGGCGGACTGAACATCGCATATGTTCGACGGCGCGGCGAACGTGAACAAGCTATGTTCGCCGGGAACTATTCGCCGACGAATAGTTTGGGACATCTCTATTCCTAATCTGGGACGTGTGTTATAACACCTTGGAAGGGCCCTGGGATAGTACCCTGCGCATGGTGCAATTGGCGTCACGAACAAATACAGACTATTATCCACCAGACCCAGCCACTGCATTAAAGTGGCGTCAGCCTACCCCGTTCCTGGTCACTGCACGTCTATCTGCACTACGCTCCCCTATCCCAAAGCTTATTTCTAAGATATACAGGGAACTGATTATGCTTCCACGGGATTCCCCGTTACCATACATCAAGGCTTGGGAGCAGGAATTAGGCCAGACTATCACCCCACAGGGAATCTCACAAATCTATAAACACAGCTGCGGTCCCTCCAGATGCATTACACTGCAAGAGATTAACTATAAATTGACGTGCCGATGGTATAAAACTCCTGTCGTTCTACATAAAATGAACACCTCCATTCCCAACCTCTGCTGGTGCTGTTTTGCCAACGTGGGTACTTACGTCCATATTTGGAAGGATTGCGCTCTTATAAAACCATTTTGGCAGAGAGTCGGAGAGCTTATAGCTAAAGTCTGCCCAGATGCCCCACCTCTGACCCCAATAATTATTTTTCTAAGCCTTCCCCGGCGTTCCCACCATGCTTTAATAGACAGCTATGAGCTACACTAGTAGTTGCCGCGAAAGCGCAGATTCCCCTCCACCGGAGGGACACCACTGCCCCCTCGATTTCCCAGTGGATTCACAAAGTGGCTAAAATTTCCCGCATGGAGGAGCTCTGTTACATAGCCCTACGCAACACCCCTAAGTTTCACAGACTCTGGAACACATGGAGAGATTTCATGTCCACGCTAACTTCTGATCACCTGTCATGATCTTAAATATATAGATCGGAAATGGCTTGCGATGTCTGCGCCAGGGGCCGGCTCCTCAGGGAGCACTGTTATGCCTCCTTCTGACGAAGACAATAAGGTGGCCCCTGGACCTCTTTGCTGTCATTGCTCTACTTGTGTTACTTCCTACTCTGTGGTGGGAGGGATACGGAGTGTACTTAGTAATCGCTATGTTCTCTCACCCAGAAGATATAGAACAAGTTTATTGTTGGCCGGTATCGGCCGTCTGTGTTTATGTTCTTATGTTTCATTTCAACAATTTTAAATACAGGTTTCTGTCTGTATTATGTATGCCAAAAAAAAAACTATTTTCAAAGGGCTCTCGTCACATGTACTGTTTTCTTCTCATGTACCAAATTTGCAACAAAAAACTATTTGTAAAGGAAGCCTTATGGAGACTTTTCTGTGTACAATTATAAAAAGGGAATTTTTTCGAGAATGTAACATTTATAAAAATGCTAAGAAAAATAGAAAGAAATAAAACCTTCTCTCGCAGATAATTCTCCTCTGACGTCTCTTGCAGCTGTCCTAAATAATACAAGTTATAATTGCGACATCCTTATCTGAACAGACCTTGGAACATCAAGGTTTTTTTTATTACTTTTTTGACATGTAAAGTTTTTCTAATAATTCAACTAAACATTCCAATATGAAGAGACACTTTCCATGAGTAATTTTCTTCTCCGTAATTGCTGCAAATATAAAACTTCTTGCCAGGACAAAACGTTTACTTTTTTTTTCCCAACTAGAGACAAGCGAACAATTCTAAACTAATTAGATCGATTACGAATTTTACAAAAATTCATCAACCAAACAAACTCAAAGTGTTTGCAATTAGCTTTGGACAAATTGCGTAAAAAAGGCACACACTGTGAAAATTGGTGGGAAGAACAAAAGGAAGCAAGGAGACAGAGGATCACATAACTCTGGAAGGGAGCGAAGGGGGAGGGCTTGCAATGACTGACAGGAAGAAGAAACACCATTCTGCCTGCAGTTGGGACTGTGGTAGGATGTGCTGTGGTTGCCAGAAAATTGCGGACACAAACCACTGAACTAGCTGTACTAGGGACACTATAGGGACACTGTATGGTAAAAAAAAATATCAATGAAACAATAACCTTCCAATTGTCATTAAAAAGAGTGTTTCTTCAGGGAGGCACAAAAACGCTAAACTTCCAAAAATCAACATATGACCAGCTAAGAGAGGCCATTAGCCTCACTAACTGGGACAACGTCCTCGGGAAGAAAAATGCAGCCACAAAATGGGATATTTTTAAAGGCATCTCAAACTCTAATTGTGAGAGGTAGATGCCTTATGGGAATAAAAGGGTAAGGAACAAGAAAAAAAACTGTGTGGATGCATAGAAATATATAAAGGGAGCAATACATGACAAAAAGAAAGCATTTAAATTACTAAAACAGAAAGGTAGTGAGGAAGCATTAAAAAACTATAAGGAAAAAAATTGAAAATAATAGAATAGAATTAAAATAGATTAAAATAGAATCACCGGGTCCAGATGGCATACACCCTCGTAGCCTAAGAGAATTTAGTATTGTAATAGACAGACCCTTATTTCTGATTTTTAGGGGCTCTACATTGACAGGGAGTGTTTCACATGATTGATGCTTAGCAAATGTGGTGCCAATATTCAAAAAGAGTTCAAGAACAGAGCCTGGAAACTATAGGCCAGTAAGTCTAGCATCTGCCTTGGGTAAACTGTTAGAAAGTTTTCTAAGAGATGCTATTCTAGAGGATCTTAATGAAATTAAGCAAATAACACTGTATCAGCATGGCTTCATGAGGGATCGGTCCCGTCAAAGTAATTTAATCAGTTGCTATGAGGAGGTACGTTCTAGACAGGATCGGGGAGAGTCAGTGGATGTCGTATAGCTGGACTTCTCCAAAGCTTTTGATGCCACATAAAAGATTAGTATATAAAATGAGAATGCTTGGACTGGGGAAAATGTCTATATGTGGGTAAGTAACTGGCTATTAATGGTACACACTCAGATTGGGTCACTGTCACTAGTGGGGTACATCGGGGGTCAGTATTGGGTACTATTCTTTTTAATATATTTATTAATAATCTTGTAGAAGGCTTGCACAGTAAAATATATATTTTTGCAGTTGACACTTAACTATGTAAAGTAAGTAACAGGAAAGAGAACAGAATACTGACTACATACTACAGGGGACAGTATATACTGTATATATACTACAGAGGACAGTATACTGTATATGTATATATTACAGAGGACAGTGCACTGTATATATACTACAGGGGACAATATACTGTATATATTACAGAGGACAGTGCATTTTATATATACCACAGAGGACAGTATACTGTATATATATACTACAGAGATCTTGTAGCAGGCTTGTACAGTACAATATCAATTTTTGAAGATTAGATGGCTCACTCCTTTTCTCAATTACAGCAGGATGACATGGAGGTCACTGTTGAGTCTGACGCCATGCCTTGTAGCCAGGTGTCACAGCATTCCTCCTGCTCCTCCTCTTTGCAGCCCCAAAGAAGCCTTTCACTTGCATCATCTCTGTCTTTACTGGCCCCTCCTAGTTGCACGCCTTCTTTTTTCCAGAGGCAACAAAACCTCACCACACGCTATGGAAGATACTCGGTAGCGTCTACCTGTTGATGATGACTTGTGTGAGAACAGTCAGTGTTTGGACTGCCATGAGGAGGAGGTTTAGACGGAGGAGGGGGGCCCCATGCATAGCCATGTTGGTGGTAGTAGTAGTGGCACTTAGCTCTGGTGACAGTGGTAGCTCTGGTGACAGTGGCACTTGGGGCATATACAGAGGAAGGAATTGGGAGGTGGGCCAAGGAGGCCACAATGACATATCACAGCCTGACAAAAGTGGTGGAGAGGGTGAGGACTTTGATGATGATTGTGTGTTGGACAGGACCTGCTAGCCAGATCAGGGTGCTGAGGAGGAGGTGACATCAGCGGAGCAGGGTGTTGGCAGCGGCTGCAATAAAGAGCAGAGGCAACGTATGGCCAGAACCTCCCAAGGCACTGCCTGGGCTAGATCTGCTTCCATTGTGGACAGCTCGGGAACTGGTGATGCTGTTGATACTGTGGGCAAATACTCAAGATATACTAGAGCTAAGCCAAGCTCAGCTGCCACTAGCTCTATGCAAGTATCTTCCATCTGCCAGCGTATTCTGGCACTGTGCCTGAAGAAAATAGTATTGTCATGTGCATCTGGAGGATTAAAATAAGCCCTGGGTGTACAAACACTAACATAGGCACCATGGCTCTATTGCAGCACATGAAACAGCATCACCAGTTGTGGGGAAATAGAAGTGGCCACCAGTTGGCGCAACAAAAGTGTCCTCCTTTTCCTGGCCTACTTTGCAGCAGCCAGGCTGCCTCCATGTACAGTACAGTGTAATTGTCGTCTTCAATTCCTGTTTCTCACACTCAGACTCCTCCTCCCCTGCTCTGTCATCAGCCATCGATAACAGAATGTGTGGCCAGAAAATAACTCTGCACGCTCAGCAATCTGCTGGTGCGCAAGTTTAATTCCCACCTTGCCAAGTTGCTAGTGGTGCAGTCGCTGCCATATCCCTTAGTGGATGCTACTGCCTTAAGCTAGAAGATACCTAGCTGTCATTATTTCTCTAAAAAAGCCATCTCGGTCTTGTACTTTCAATTGGTGGAGAATGTGGACCACTTCTTGCGATTGTCGCTGTGCTGCAATTTGCAAGATTCCATGGACACCGGGAGAAGCTGTTACAGCCAGGGATAGTAAAAAAAAATTATGGCCCAGTGGGTCAGTGTTTTTTGTGGTGAGGTTTTTTGAAGCTATGGCAAGACTGCATCGGAGCAACAAGTTGAGGTCCTATAGACACCTATACATTTGTGTTGGTCTGGTTCACACACCACTTGCTTATCCGCCTCCTTCAGATCCTCCCCTATAGACATCCTCCCATCCCAAATTGGAGCATGGCAGAGCATTGCTCCTACTCCCTCTCCCTCCTATCAGATGTGCCAAGTCAAACACTGCCATGCAGTGTTGGAACTGATTGGCCTGGGTAACAGTAGCATACATGCGAGCAGTTGCTAAAGTGCATCAATCAGCAAACATCCCACTGGCTGTCTCCCTGTTGTCTCTCAGTCAACATGGTCAGCGGCAGTGCCTAGCTGCTCTGCCTTTAGGGGAAATAACACATGCTTCCTGAATGGCACATGTAATAAATTTAGTCGTGCAACACTTTTTGAAAAGGTTAATTGGCATGCAGAGGGTGCAAGCCATGTCCCGGAGACAGTCCATACATTTCACCCATTCTTATGTGGCAAGGAATGTACTCCTGGACTTGCAGTGACAGAACGGTCTGTCATTGCACCGCTTTATCCACGACGTTCCAACTTGCTGGATTTCCACCTTGCATATGCTACAGCACCTGTATCACCAGTGTAAAGTGGTGAATGACTTCATTGTGTACGAAACCACCTCAGCAGGGAGCATATGTTCTTTTGAGGTCAGGCAGTGGTAGCTCTTCAGAGATCTGTATCACGTACTCTGACCCTTCACAGAGGCCACCAGAATTGTCAGTAGGGACAACTGTAGCCTCAACGATCTCATCTTCCTCATATTTATATTAGAGCAGAAGCTCATGTTGATGCAAGAAGGCATGGCAGAAAGAAGAACAGCTAACGCATCATGGCCACCCTGTAGTTGTTGGGGACCCACTCAGAGAAAGTTCCATGGAAGATGAGGAGCTACCACTGGAGGAGAAGGAGAAACAGCAGGAGGAGAAGGAGTCACTTATGCAGGAGGATGATGATGAAGACACTATGATTACCGATCATATCAGTAGGGAGCGGACCTGGAAAGAACTAGGTCCCTGGGCACACTGGCAAGCTGTATGTTTGTTTGCTTATGTAATCTCAGGTGTATCCTTACTATCAAGCATTTCTTTTGACACTTCCGTGTATAAATACAGGCAAGCATTCTGCCCCATTAACTAATTTTTAGAGGCTTGTGCAGAACAAGACACTGTTTCTTATGACATTAACATATGTGTGTATAGAAAAGGAGCAGGCACCTTCTCCCGTTAAGGCATAATGTTTGGATGCTTGCACAAGCCACAGTTTTTTCCTATTTTACCATGTTGGTTTAAACACCATTTGCCCTAATAAGGCTAAATGCCCACGATCAGGATTGTGTGTGGATTTTGCATACGGATTAGTTATGTGCATTGTATTCAATGAGAATTTTAAATTCTCGTGTACACAATGCAAATCGTTTTTCCGTGCGAATTTTGACCTGCAGGAGCTTTTAAAATCCACAGCATGTCAATTTATTTTATTTTTCCTGACAAAATGCAGACGATCAAGATTTATGTGTGGAGAATCTGCACTGAAATCTGCAGGTGTTCACCGGGAAATCCATGCAGACCATCCCAATCAATTGCATGGGGAAGTGACGCAAATTTTGTTGCAGATTTTGTTGCGCATCCGCATCAAAATTCACCATGTGTACGTGCGTTATGAGGATTTTCCTATACCCATTGAAGTGAATGGAGAAAATACGAATAAGGCCTCTTTCACACTTGCGTTGTCCGGATCCGTCTTCAAAATGCGTTCAGTGTTACTATGGCAGCCAGGACGCTATTAAAGTCCTGGTTGCCATAGTAGTAGTGGGAAGCAAGGGAGCGGTATACTTACAGTCCGTGCGGCTCCCGGGGCGCTCCAGAGTGACGTCAGAGCGCCCCATGCGCATGGATGACGCATCATGCGATCACGTCATCCATGCGCGTGGGGCGCCCTGACGTCACTCTGGAGCGCCCCGGGAGCCGCACGGACGGTAAGTATGCTGCTCCCCCGCTCCCCACTACACTTTACCATGGCTGCCAGGACTTTAGCGTCCCGGCAGCCATGGTAACCATTCAGAAAAAGCTAAACGTCGGATCCGGCAATGCGCCGAAACGACGTTTAGCTTAAGGCCGGATCCGGATCAATGCCTTTCAATGGGCATTAATTCCGGATCCGGCATTGCGGCAAGTCTTCAGGATTTTTGGCCGGAGCAAAAAGCGCAGCATGCTGTGGTATTTTCTCCGGCCAAAAAACGTTCCGGTCCTGAACTGAAGACATCCTGATGCATCCTGAACGGATTTCACTCCATTCAGAATGCATTGGGATAATCCTGATCAGGATTCTTCCGGCATAGAGCCCCGACGACGGAACTCTATGCCGGTAGAAAAGAACGCAGGTGTGAAAGAGCCCTAATGCATGCACACAATGCAGATTTTGATGTGGATCTGCACCAAAATCCATATCTGCATGCACAGATTTCTCTGCGAACACCAGCGGATTTCAGTGCAGATTCTCCGCACCTAAATCCCGATTGTGTGTATACCTGCAATATAACGAGTGCAGACACATTCAGCTTAGATTGGCCGTTAGCAAGTCAACGGAACCAGGGATTCCGAACCAGTCTCCTACGCTGGTACTTGCCAGGCCTTAAGCTGTGTAACATCTGCGATCTGACATATTCCTGTTAGAATGGCGTTGTATGGAATTAGAACAAAGGATCTGTCATTGTTCCAGAAACAGAGCCACTTTGATCCATTGTCCTGGTATTAGAGCTCAGCTGAATTCCATCAACAAGTGTGGTGGTGCTTCTAAAAATGATTACCAAGGTCATAGTGGGTCATCATTATTGCTTGTTTTTTATGCCACACGAGATAAGGATCTGGTCTTTCTTTTCCCACCTCTGCCATTTCCAAGACCCTTGGGACAATTTCCTGCCTCCTTGCATGCCAAAATTGCAGCTCCTCAAGGGAGGGGATAACTTTACAGGTTCATACCAACCAGTAGCAAGGTCATAGTTGGTTCCATTATTGATTTTTGTTATGCCATAAAGAACAAAGGGTCTTCCCCTCCCCTGGCCCTCAATGACCCTTGGAACAATTTCTTGCCTTCTTGCTTGAAAGCATTGCAGCTCCTTAGAGGAAGGGACTCCTCACCAATCCCTGATGCCATTCCAATGCTTACTTGATCCCTGCTGGTCTCTGCTTCCTGGTCCAGTCTTGACACACAGGAAATACCAGCAAATGGCTATTCAGCCAATCAATGGCTACAGCAGTGACCCACCTAAGTCACTGATTGGTTGAGCTTTTTTTTTCGTGCTATTTCTTCTGTGTTAAGACTGGACAAAGAAGCAGAGACCAGTCGAGGCCTGGCTAGTGTGGGAAAGACAGCATCCGGAAATCCGATAACCCAAAAATTATTTTTAAAAAATGATCCTATGAACAACAATAGGAATTTTCTGAACCTGAGCAGTGAAGATGCAGACCTCCTTTTCTATATTCTAACCCAAGTGACCATGGTGGCCTTTGAGCAATAAGGATCCTTGTGTACCTGTGGAGTTTCAGATGGCACACCTAATGATCATGCTGTTGTATCATTACTTATCTCTTTGTAATAAATGCTGCCTGTCCTACCCCTTTTCACCATCTGCCTACCATGTAAGGCACCTGCCTAGACCTTCTACTTTGCTCTTATGTTTTCATTTTGAAGACTTTTCTGAGGTATTGGGGGCACCAACAAGCCACTTTGCCTGGGCAAGGGTATTAAGAGGATGAAGGCAATGAATTGAACCTTTTTCTCATGTGAAGGAAGGCCTACCTAAGGCTCTGCTCTGAACAGAACCATAAACCAAGTAGGGGTCTTTAGACTGAAACCCAGTCCAGCCCCATAACAAATTCTAACCAACCAATGGGATCCATTCCCTGGATAATGAAAAAATAGTTTTTTTGTGCATTAAAACACTCTTAATATGCATTAAAATTACCCCCCGTCCTGTCCTTACTTACAGGGGTATAGCTATAGCGGGGCAGAGGTAGCAGTTAAACCTGGGTCATGGTGCCTGAGGGGACAAATAAAATAAAACACTAAAGTTTTTGCCCTACTAAAAATTTAGCATTTGTATTCCAGACCTTAAACTTTTGCACGAACAGAGGAGAGTGGGCTCATGACCAAAGTCAAAGTAGGGTCCCCATTATTGCTTAATGTTATGCCAAACAAGACAGAAGGGTTTGGTCTTTCTTTTACCATCCCTGTCCATGACCTATTTCCCTGACCCTTGGATGAATTTTCTTGCTTGCCAATAATGTGGTGCCTCAGGGGAGGAGCAATACAGTTCCTCAGGGGAGGGGACTCCTCTACAGATTCTTACCAACCAGAAGCAAAAAAAGCGAGGACCAGATTTTCTGCAAAGCCCTTATATCAGCCATAGCCTCAGCCTCTAGGATTTTGATTTCTATCTATGGTGGTGTGGGGGTGCTGTGGGCATACTTGAATAGACTGTGTCTGTATCACATAAAGTTCTTCTCACAATGTCCTGTGTTAATGTTCTTTCTATAGCCGCGGCTCTACATGTAATTTGCCATCAAGAAGTTTTAATGAAAAATTTCAATTTGGTTGCAAATGATTTATGGAAATTGAAGGGCAGAAGCTACGGCTTGTGCTGCAGGGTGTGCTTAGAAACAAAGGTGTTTTCTCAGAAGGGACAGAAAACACACTTAATTACAGTTTTCGATCCTGTTCACTCGCGCCCAGCAGTAATCTGCTGATGGACCGCAATTCACTGAAAAGATGTCTCCTATTCGGAGAGGTTTTCAAAGAAACAAGATGGCAGACCGTGTACATCATTATAGCAGGGAGTCATTATCTGAGCTCAAGTTGTAATTGTCTCTGTACGTAGAATAAAAGAAAAAAAGATCATTTTTATGGATTTTCACTCCGTTAACAATAGAGACTGAGACACATGAGGAGAACCTATGGAAGGAAATTGAGCGTGGCCCTTTAAGAAAATAATTTATTCTATACTTTTCAGTCAAGTTTTCTCCCACTTGTTGACCAATATGGCTGTCTTTTCGCATCATGGTTGTCATCTAGTGCTCCCATGCAAGGATGAAATAATTTGGGGATGTCCAACAAACCAGACCATAAAAGGGGCGGTGTTTATGCTAATTAGCTTTATACAGGATATAACTCAGGATCAGTAATGAATAAGTAATGTAATGTATGTACACAGTGACTGCACCAGCAGAATAGTGAGTGCAGCTCTGGAGTATAATACAGGATATAACTCAGGATCAGTACAGGATAAGTAATGTATGTACACAGTGACTCTACCAGCAGAATAGTGAGTGCAGCTCTGGAGTATAATACAGGATGTAACTCAGGATCAGTACAGGATAAGTAATGTAATGTATGTACGCAGTGACTGCACTAGCAGAATAGTGAGTGCAGCTCTGGAGTGTAATACAGGATGTAACGCAGGATCAGTACAGGATAAGTAATGTAATGTATGTACGCAGTGACTGCACTAGCAGAATAGTGAGTGCAGCTCTGGAGTATAATACAGGATGTAACTCAGGATCAGTACAGGATAAGTAATGTAATGTATGTACACAGTGACTCCACCAGCAGAATAGTGAGTGCAGCTCTGGAGTATAATACAGGATGTAACGCAGGATCAGTACAGGATAAGTAATGTATGTACACAGTGACTCCACCAGCAGAATAGTGAGTGCAGCTCTGGAGTATAATACAGGATGTAACGCAGGATCAGTACAGGATAATTAATGTAATGTATGTACACAGTGACTGCACCAGCAGAATAGTGAGTGCAGCTCTGGAGTATAATACAGGATGTAACGCAGGATCAGTACAGGATAAGTAATGTAATGTATGTACACAGAGACTGCACCAGCAGAATAGTGAGTCATAGGATGTGATGATGTGATTACGTAGACTGGGCGTGTCACGCTCTCTCCCTCTCCTCCTGCCCAGCTCCACCGCTCCATAGTGTCTCCTGCTTTGCCTGTTCCACGGTGTTGTGAGCTGCCCGAGTCCAGGAGTCCTCCGGTCCTGGTCGGATCCTTTTTCAGAGGTGGTGGTGTTTTGTCTGACTGCGGGGGCCTGGTATGGATGGTACCGGCTGAATTTGCCATTTCTTGTGTTGCGGTTGCGATTTCTTCCGTCCTTCTTATCACCCATGTGGTTCCTCTGCCGGCTTCTCTCCTCTGCCTTCAGTGCTGCCTGATGACATGTGATTCGGCTCAGTCTTAGTCAGGCAGAGCTGCAGCAGAAGGGACAGACAGTGTAGGGCAGGGATGTCAAACTCGTGGCCCTCCAGCTGTTGCAAAACTACAACTCCCATCATGCCTGGGCATACTACAGCTATCAGGGAATGATGGGAGTTGTAGTTTTGCAACATCTGGAGGGCCATGAGTTTGACATCCATGGTGTAGGGACAGGAGTTTTTTTTTTTTTTTTAGGCAGGTTTTACTAGTGAAAGGTGTTAGAGACCCAAAAGTCCTTTTCAGGACTATTCTTTTATCTGGCTGCCATATATATTATTAGTGCAACCTGCGCTAAATTGCGTGCAAATGTTTGGCCGCTACTGACAGTGACACAACCTCTGCTACATCTGTTGTGTTACATTTGCGCTGTGAAATTCAGCGCAATTGTTTGGACGCTGGTGACAGCGACATTACCTGCGCTACATCTCCAGTATAACGTTAGCGCATCTGAAATATCAGTGACATTCAGTGTAATTTTTTAGCCGCTGCTGATAGCGACATTACCTGCGCTACATCTCCTGTATAACATTTACGCATCCTAAATATCAGTGACATTCCGTCAAATTTGTTTGCTGCTGGTGACAGCAGCGACATTATCCTGCGCTACATCTCCTGTGTAACGTTTGCCCATCCTAAATATAAGTGACATTCAGTCTAATTTATTTGCGCAGACACTTACAAAACCTGCGCTTTTGTATGTGTGACATTGCAAGCATATATACCATTTAATATGCTCAAGGCGAGGAGTAAGGGATGGGGAAGTGGCCGTGCTGCTGATGGTGCACGCAGAGGCCATGGCCCTGGGTGCGGTAAAACTGTGCCTGCTTCCAGAGCACAAGAAACACAATCATACACAATACCTAGCTTTGGGACACAACTCTCAAAGTCACACCAGTGCGACCAGGTGGTCGGTTGGATTGCAGCAGATAATGCTTCCAGTCGGTTAAGTACCACCCTGTCTTCCACAAAGTCCAGTCCCAGTAGCCAAGAGTCTGGTCAACAGAATCCTCACCCTGATCCTCCTTCATCCCACCATGGAGAGTCTTGGCAAACAAGTGATCCCACACTCGGATATTCCGAGGAGCTCTTTTCATCGCCATTCCTTGATTTGGGCCTCTTGCCAAGCCTGCTTGAAAAGGGACATGAGGAGATCTTGTGCACTGGTTCCCAAACTCTTGAGCATCCACAGTCAGAAGAAGATGACGGTGGGGAACGGCATATAGTGTTTCACGAGGTGGATGATGATGAGACACAGTTGCCAATAAGTCAACCGCAATTAGTGTCTTAAGAGGTTCATAATGAGGATGAGACACAGCTGTCAATAAGTGAGGTTCTTGTCAGGTCAACAAGTCAGGAGGATGACCAGAGTGAGGAAGTGGAAAAGGAGGTGGTGGACGATGAGGTCACTGACCCAACCTGGGAAGGTGGAAAGCTGAGCGATGACAGCAGTACAGAGTGGGAGGGATCCGCAGCACCGCAACAGGCTGGAAGAGGCAGTGGGGTGGCAAAAGGGGGAAGGCGGGCCACACCAAACAGGCCCACAACTGTTACCCGGAGAACCTCCTTGCGGCAATCTCCTTTGCCAAGCCTAGGTGTTCCGCAGTCTGGCGCTTTTTTGAGGAAAGTGCGAACGATAAAAGAATTGTCATTTGCAACCTGTGCCGTACCAAAATGAGCAGGGGCGTAAACACTAGCAACCTCACCACCACCAGCATGATCCGCCACATGGCATCAAAGCACCTGTCACAACCAGACAGCTGAGAAGCTCTGACAGAAGCCTTTCAGAACCTCCTCCTTGAGTTTTCTTTGTTGGGGTGTTCAGTTCCTCATCTCGTTAGCCTCTCTCAGCTGTCATGTAGTTGGACTGATTGCATCCCTTTAAATTCCGCCCCATAATGCATTACTGGGCGGCTTATACTTCTTCCTGGAATGTGTGTGCTTGCTGATCCTGTTCCCAGTCTGCTACAAAGTTAAGTGCTGTAAATTTATCTGTTATTTTCTGTTTGCTGGATCCCAGGTGACCCTGACTCCCTCCGTGTCTGGTGTAGGGAGCCGGTGGTCGTGTCCCCTCAATATTGTAGGGTGTTCAGGGGTTATATAGTCGAGGTACGTGGATATGCAACCATCCACCTTTGGGATCTTTGCATAGGCTGAGCAGTCAGGGAAAGTGCCAGGTCTTGTGCAGGGGTCTCCCTTTTGGTTCCTTAGCTTTGGATCCAGTGAGTCATATATGAATGTTGCTTTGTCTTGTTTCCTGTACATCGTCCGTGACATTATAAGCCGCCAAAACCGTCTCAAGCATGGATCCGGTTTCACTTTTGGCTGAACGCCTTCAGGGTCTTTCATTGGAGGTAGCTGATCTCCGCAGGACTTTTTCTTAGCTTCAAGTGACCGGTTCAGCTGGCGTTCATGGAGTTTGTTCTGAGCCTAAGATCTCGCTCCCAGATACGTTTTCCGGGGGTAGTGAGAATTTTGTGCGTTTTAGAGAGGCTTGCAAACTCCATTTTCGCCTTCTTCCCCATTCCTCTGGTGATGAGGAACGGAGGGTGGGGATCATTATATCGCTGCTCAGGCGTAACGCTCAGTCCTGGGCCTTTTCGCTGCCGGAGGGGGCACGGCCCCTCCGTTCAGTGGATGAATTATTTTTAGCCCTGGTTCAGATATATGATGATCCAGATCGTATTGCTCTGGCTGAGTCTAGACTACGTCTATTATGCCAGGGTAAACAATCCGCAGAGATATACTGCTCAGAATTTCGGAGATGGGCAGTTGATACTGGTTGGAATGATGCTGCACTCCGAAGTCAATTTTGCCATGGTCTTTCAGAGGGATTGAAAGATGCATTTGCCTTTCATGAAAGGCCTATTTCCTTGGACTCTGCTATGTCTCAGGCCGTTCGTATTGACAGGCGTCTTAGAGAGAGAGGAGAGATCTCTCCTTCCTGTCATACTCAGTCCCAGGACAGTGCAGCGGTCCCATTCTGTGCGCAGGGGTCTCAGTCGCTGTCAGCCCCTTCTGAGCAGGAGCCCATGCAGCTGGGGTTGATTGCTTCTGACAATAGAAGATTCAGCCCGCATGGGAGGGTTTGTTTTTGTTGTGGAGGTATAAATCATTTGGCAAATGTTTGTCCCTCTAGGAGATTCAGGCAGTTCACTGGGAGGAAAAAATCTTTTAAAAATGTTCCGTCTGTTACTATTGGCTGGGTTGAGGCGGAAATTGAAGGTTTTCCGTTTGCTTGTAGTTCCCGTTTTGTCCTGCCTGCTAGGGTGGCGCTAGAGAGCAAGAGCATTTTTTGTGAGATTTTTGTGGATACTGGAGCAGCGGTCAATCTCATTGATAGTCAATTTGCAATAACTCATGGTTTCCAGCTGCGCACTTTGGGAAAGGATATTCCTGTTTTTGCTATTGATTCCGCTCCACTTTCTCAGAAATCATTAAAGGGCATAGTTCACAATATCCGTTTAATTGTGAGTGATGCTCATGTTGAGGATGTGTCATGTTTCGTCCTTAGCGGTTTGCCTACTCCTCTAGTGTTGGGGCTACCCTGGCTCACTAAACATAATCCCACCATTGATTGGCAAGCGAGGCAAATAAATGGTTGGAGTGACTTTTGCAGAGAGAATTGCCTCACGACATCTGTTTCTGAGGTTGCTACTAAGACTGTACCATCTTTTCTCTCTGAATTTTCGGATGTCTTCTCTGAGAGTGGAGTTCAGGATTTGCCCCCGCACAGGGAGTACGATTGCCCTATTAATCTCATCCCAGGCGCCAAGCTGCCTAAATATCGTTTATACAATCTTTCCCAACCTGAAAGGATCGCTATGCGTGCTTATATCTCTGAGAGTCTGAGAAAAGGACACATACGACCCTCGAAGTCACCTGTTGCCGCTGGTTTTTTCTTTGTTAAGAAAAAAGATGGTTCTTTAAGACCTTGTCTGGATTTCAGGGAGTTGAACAGTATCACTATTTGTGACCCTTATCCGCTTCCTCTGATCCCGGACCTGTTTAACCAGGTTGTTGGGGCTAAAGTCTTTTCCAAATTAGATCTAAGAGGGGCATACAACCTGGTCAGGGTCAGAGAAGGAGACGAATGGAAGACGGCCTTCAATACCCCTGAGGGCAATTTAGAAAATTTGGTTATGCCTTTTGGTTTGATGAATGCCCCAGCCGTTTTTCAGCATTTCGTGAACAGCATTTTTTTATCATTTGATGGGAAAATTTGTATTAGTGTATTTGGATGACATTTTGATTTTTTCTCCTGATTTCAAAACTCATAAGGAACATTTACGTCAGGTCTTGCTCATTCTGCGGGAGAATAAATTATATGCGAAACTGGAAAAATGTGTGTTTGCGGTTCCAGAAATTCAATTTCTGGGGTTTCTTCTCTCCGCTTCTGGTTTTCGCATGGACCCCGAGAAGGTCCGCAATGTGCTTGAGTGGGAGCTTCCTGAGAATCAGAAGGCGCTGATGCGTTTTTTGGGCTTTGCCAATTATTACAGGAAGTTTATTTTGAATTATTCCTCTATTGTTAAACCACTCACTGATATGACCAGAAAGGGGGTAGATTTTTCTTCTTGGTCGGTAGAGGCGCGTAAGGCTTTTTCTAATATCAAGGAGAGTTTTGCTTCCGCTCCCATCTTGGTGCAACCTGATATTTCTTTACCCTTCATAGTTGAGGTTGATGCTTCTGAGGTGGGTGTGGGTGCGGTCTTGTCTCAGGGTTCCTCTCCTGCCAAATGGCGACCGTGTGCCTTTTTCTCGAAAAAACTCTCCTCCGCAGAGAGAAATTACGATGTGGGAGATAGGGAATTGTTGGCCATCAAGTTGGCTTTTGAGGAATGGCGCCATTGGCTGGAGGGAGCCAGACACCCTATTACCGTGTTTACTGACCATAAAAATCTGGCCTACTTGGAGTCAGCCAAGCGTCTGAACCCGAGACAGGCCAGATGGTCTTTGTTCTTTTCAAGATTTAATTTTGTTGTCACGTTCCGCCCTGGGGTTAAGAATGTGAAGGCAGATGCCCTGTCACGTTGTTTTCCGGGAGGCGGGAATTTTGAAGACCCGCGTCCCATTTTGGCCGAAGGTGTGGTGGTCTCTGCTCTTTTTTCTGAATTGGAGGCAGAGGTGCAGGCAGCCCAGTCAGAGGCTCCTGATCTTTGTCCTCCTGGGAGGTTGTTTGTGCCTCTCGCTTTAAGACACAAGATTTTTAAGGAACACCACGATACGGTCCTTGCTGGGCACCCGGGGGCAAGAGCCACACTGGATCTCATCGTTCGGAGATTCTGGTTGCCTGCGCTTCGTAAGTCGGTTGAGGGTTTTGTGGCAGCCTGCGAGACTTGCGCTCGTGCCAAAGTCCCTCATTCACGGCCGTCAGGTCCTCTCCTTCCCTTACCCATTCCTTCCCGTCCTTGGACACATCTGTCCATGGACTTCATGACGGACCTGCCTCGTTCCTCGGGGAAGACTGTGATTCTGGTGGTGGTGGACCGTTTTAGCAAAATGGTGCATTTCATCCCTTTTCCTGGTTTGCCCAATGCTAAGACGCTGGCGCAGGCATTTATTGATCACATTGTCAAATTGCACGGTATTTCTTCAGACATAGTCTCTGATAGGGGCACGCAGTTTGTTTCCAGATTCTGTAAGGCTTTCTGTTCTCGCTTGGGGGTTCGGTTGTCATTCTCTTCTGCTTTCCACCCGCAGTCGAATGGCCAGACGGAGCGCGTCAATCAGAATCTGGAGACATATCTGCGCTGTTTTGTGGCGGAGAATCAGGAGGATTGGTGTTATTTTTTGTCCCTTGCTGAGTTTGCTTTAAATAACCGTCGTCAGGAGTCCTCTGATAAGTCACCATTTTTTGGTGCATATGGGTTTCATCCGCAGTTTGGGACTTTCTCGGGAGAGGGGTCTTCTGGTTTACCTGATGAGGACAGATTCTCCTCGTCTTTGTCATCTATTTGGCAAAAGATTCAGGATAATCTAAAGAGCATGAGTGAGAGATATAAGCGCGTGGCAGATAAGAGACGTGTGCTTGGTCCGGACCTGAATGTTGGTGATCTGGTGTGGTTGTCTACCAAGAATATCAAATTGAAGGTTCCCTCCTGGAAGTTGGGTCCTAGGTTTATTGGGCCTTACAAAATCCTGTCTGTTATCAATCCTGTTGCCTACCGTCTTGATCGTCCTCAGACTTGGAAGATCCATAATGTTTTTCATAAGTCCTTATTGAAACCTTATGTTCAACCCATTGTACCCTCGCCTTTGCCTCCTCCTCCGATTATGGTTGATGGGAATCTTGAATTTCAGGTCTCTAGGATTGTGGATTCTCGTCTTGTCCGCGGTTCTCTCCAGTACCTTGTTCATTGGGAGGGTTATGGTCCTGAGGAGAGGATGTGGGTCCCAGTGACGGACATTAAGGCCTCTCGTCTCATCAGGGCTTTCCATAGGTCCCATCCTGAGAAGGTGGGCTCTGAGTGTCCGGAGTCCACTCGTAGAGGGAGGGGTACTGTCACAACCAGACAGCTGAGAAGCTCTGACAGAAGCCTTTCAGAACCTCCTCCTTGAGTTTTCTTTGTTGGGGTGTTCAGTTCCTCATCTCGTTACCCTCTCTCAGCTGTCATGTAGTTGGACTGATTGCATCCCTTTAAATTCAGCCCCATAATGCATTACTGGGCGGCTTATACTTCTTCCTGGAGTGTGTGTGCTTGCTGATCCTGTTCCCAGTCTGCTACAAAGTTAAGTGCTGTACATTTATCTGTTATTTTCTGTTTGCTGGATCCCAGGTGACCCTGACTCCCTCCGTGTCTGGTGTAGGGAGCCGGTGGTCGTGTCCCCTCACTATTGTAGGGTGTTCAGGTGTTATATAGTCGATGTACGTGGATATGCAACCATCCACCTTTGGGATCTTTGCATAGGCTGAGCAGCCAGGGAAAGTGCTAGGTCTTGTACAGGGGTCTCCCTTTTGGTTCCTTAGCTTTGGATCCAGTGAGTCATATATGAATGTTGCTTTGTCTTGTTTCCTGTACACCGTCCGTGACAGCACCTTAATCGGTGGGCCGAATACCTGGGTCCACAATTAGTGTCTGCGGGTCACACCACTGCCTCCTCTTCCCCTGTGTTACGTGCTGGCCAATCCCCTGTCCAAGACGCAGGCCCGGATGCCTCCTGCCCTGCACCTGGACCTTCGCAAGCACCATCAGCTAGCACATCCACTTCTGTGTCCCAGAGAGCAGCGTACAGATGTCCATACCCCATTCCTTTGAACGAAAGCGCAAATACCCAGCCACCCACCCACAGGCCATAGCACTAAATGCGCACCTTTCCAAATTGCTGGCCCTGGAAATGTTGCCATTTAGGCTTGTGGACACTGAGGCTTTCCGCAGCCTGATGGCGGCGGCCGTCCCTCGTTACTCAGTCCCCAGCCGCCACTATTTTCCCCATGGACAAGTGCTTTTGGACAGGGATGCTACATTTCCCTGACGGCACACTGGGTGAACGTTGTGAAGATCGGGAGCAAGTTGTACCCTGGGATGGCACAGGTGCTACCAAGGATTGCGGGCCCTACTTCCATCAGGATCACCTACATTAGTGGCTGCCACCCCCCCTTCCCCTTCTCCTCCTCCTCCACCTCCACTTCCACCTCTGGATTCTTATCTTGCAGCACCAGTCAGCCATCAGCCAGTAGCTGGAAGCAGTGTAGCACTGCAGTGGGGAAGCAGCAACAGGCCGTGCTGAAAATAATTTGCAGAGCTGTGGCAGGGAATAAGAGACCAGACTGAGCTGTGGCTCTCGCCAGTCAACCTACAACCAGGCATGGTTGTGTCTGATAATGGCCATAACTTGGTGGCGGCTTTGGAGCTCGGCAAGCTCAAACCCATACCATGCCTAGCCCACGTATTCAACTCAGTGGTTCAGCTGTTTCTCAAAATCGACCCCAATTTGCCTGAGCTACTGGTGAAGGTGTGCCACGTGTGTGCCCATTACCGAAAGTCATCTACAGCTGCCGCTGGTCTGGCAACACTGCAGCAGCGCTTGCAATTGCCAGCTCACCGACTGTTGTGCGACGTGAGCACACGCTGGAACTCCAAGTTCCACATGTTGACTAGACTTTGTGAGCAGCAGAGGGCAGTAGTGGAATACCAGCTGCAACATGGTCGTCGCCTTTCTAGTCAGCTTCCGCTCTTCACAAGCGACGAGTGGGCATGGATGTCTGACCTCTGTGAGGTTTTATGCAACTTTGAGGAATCAACACAGATGGTGAGCAGCGATGCCGCTATGTAACCATCCCACTTCTGTGTCTACTGAAACACTCGCTGCTCACAATGAAGGTGGGTGCTTGGCATGTGGAAGAGGTGGAAATAGGGGAAGACAGTACACAGGCTGATAGCCAGACCCCTTTCAGTTCGTCTTCTCAGCGCAAATTGGATGATGAGGTGGAGTAGGAAATGGTTGACTCTGCTACAGAGGGTAGTACCCATAGCAGGTTTATTCCATCTGTTCAGCGTGGATGGGCCAAAAAGGATGAAGAGGATGAGGAGATTGAGAGTCATCCTCCTGATGAGGACAGCGAAGTCTTGTCTATTAGGACTCTGGCACACATGGCTGACTTTATGTTATGCTGCCTTTCCTGTGACCCTCGCTTTATACGCATTTTGGCCAACACCGATTACTGGTTGTTCACCCTTCTTGACCCCGCTACAAAGAGAACTTCTCATCTCTTTTTCCTGTGGTGGAGAGGACTAGCAAAATGGTGCAATACCAGAAGGTTCTTGTGGAAAAATTACTCCTAAAATTTCCAGCTGACAACGCTTGCCGAGCTGACAACGCTGGCGGCAGAGTATGTAGTTCCTTGGGCAACCAAGTAGGGGAAATGAGGGGAACAGACAGCAGTTCCAACAGAGGTAAGGCAACACTCTCAAAGGCCTGAGACAGTTTCATGACACCCCGCCAGCAACCTCAAACTGATGCGCGGCCTAGTGTCACAAGGAGGGAAAATTTTTGGAAGATGGTGAAGGAGTACGTAGCAGACCGTGTCAGCGTCCTCAATGATCCCTCAGTGCCTTGCAACTATTGGGTGTCCAAGCTGGACACGTGGCACAAACTGGCGCTCTACGCCTTGGAGGTGTTGGCTTGCCCTGCCGCCAGCGTTTTGTCAGAGCGGGTATTTAGTGCTGCTGGGGGCATAATCACTGATAAGCGCATCCGACTGTCAACTGAAAATGCTGACAGGTTGACTCTTATCAAAATAAGCAAGGCCTGGGTTGCCCCTGACTTCTCTACTCCACCAGAGTAAAGTGGCTGAACACTTTAAATGTGGCTTTTATGGTGCATTGAATACACTGTATTCCCATGCACCCCTTCCACCACAAAAAAGGGTATATGGGTATATGGTCCTCCTCCTCCATCATATCAACATGCTTATTAGGCTGCCCTCATTACTAATGTTTTAGGGGGCCAGCTCAGCAGCAGACCCTAACCCCTAATGCTTTAGAGGGTCACCAACAGGCCCTCGCCCATAATGTTTTAGATGGTCAGCTCAGCAGCAGGCCCTCGACCCTAATGTTTTAGAGGGTCAGCTCAGCAGCAGACCCTCACCCCTAATGTTTTAGAGGGTCAGCTCAGTAGCAGACCCTCAACCCTAACGTTTTAGATGGTCAGATCAGCAGCAGGCCCTCGCCCATATTGTTTTAGATGGTTAGCTCAGCAGCAGGCCCTTGCCCCTAATGTTTTAGAGGGTCAGCTCCGCAGCAGACCATCACCCCTAATGTTTTAGAGGGTCACCAGCAGACCCTTGCCCATAACGTTTTAGATAATCAGCTCAGCAGCAGGCCCTCTCCCCTAATGTTTTAGGGGGTCACCAGCAGGCCATCAATCATAATTTTTTAAGGGTGTGTATGATGCCCTCCTTGATGTGTAATAAAGGGTGTATTGGAGTGCTGGTTCCTTGTAACTTTTGGCAGCCCTTTCACTCAGTGCATAGGCTTTATGAGTGTAGGAGTCTCACTACCTGAACAATTGTACCCCAATGTGACTGAGGCCCTCCTCTATGTGATATACAGGTTGTATCGGAGTGCCTCTTCCTTGTAATTTTTGACAGCACTTTTACTTTATATGCAAGTAAATATACAGGAAAGAATGTTTTCTAACTATTTTTCCTCTAAAATCGATTTTATCTTCGGTTTGGTGTGTATTATTGTCAGTCTGTAAAAGTGGCGTACTACTCTGACAACATTGGTTCCAGCAGCGACCTGGGAGTCCAAGATGCATCCAGAAATCCTCCCCATGCTATTCCCGAATCATTTCAGTGGTGTTTCCATCAATTTCTGAATGTTTCCTGTAAACCAGACACCATCCCCTCAGAGCAGGGGGTACCTGGTTTAATGCTCGGGTTCTCCCATTGACTTCCATTGTGCTCGGTTACTCTGTAGAGCACCCGAGCATCCCAAAGTGTTCTACTCGGGCACCCGAGCACTTTGGTGCTCGATCAACACAAATAACTAACTAATAATTTACAACTAATAATTTATAATAACTTATAACAAACTAATTGACTAATACTGTATATAAGTGGCTTGTTTGGTATTGTTTGATACCACCGCTTGTCTGCAGTGGCTGCGGATTTTCTAGCCCCGTTTGTTTTTCCACGTGGAGCCCTTTTGCCTTCTATTTTCTCATCTTTTGCTGGTAGCCTCCCAAATTAACTAATTAACACATAAACAGCTTATCTAGGGAGGAGGAAGGAAAGAAAGAAGGAAGAAGGAAGAAAGAGAAAAAAAAAAGGAGAGGGGAAGGAGAGAGAAAAAAATGGGCCCTAAGCAAAATAGGCGCTCAGCTGAGTTTCCTGGGGCAAAATTAGTCCCCAGATCCCTTGAAGTGGCAAAAATAGACCAGTTGTTAAAGGGAGTCTTTAACCAGATTGTGAGCTTATAGACCGCTTACATAGCACTCTAGCATAGCAGTCTATGATTCTAATGGTACCTTTGATGTTTGCTTCTGAAGTTCCCCCTTCTCTGCAGCCGGATCCCGCGCCTGCGCTATCCATTGCTTGGCCGGGGCATGCGCACTGCGATGCCCATTGTGGGTGTCTCTGGTCCGCCTCCTCGCCGTTGGCCGGCGCATGCGTAGTAGCTACTGCGATGCCGTGCCCACAATGGGCATCGCAGTGCGCATGCCCCGGCCAAGCAATGGATAGCGCAGGCGCGGGATCCGGCTGCAGAGAAGGAGGACGCAAAGGAAGAGCGGGGCGGGCAGAGGAAGAGGCTGGGGCGGGGATATGACGAAAAGAGGCAGAACAGCCTGGACTCCAACGAGGTGAACCCCTCCCTGGGCACTTGCGAGCCCTAATTTACATATGAATAAAAGTCAGTTTTTGCCTTGGGGGAAACTTCAGAAGCAAACATCAAAGGTACCATTAGAATCATAGACTGCTATGCTAGAGCGCTATGTAAGCGGTCTATAAGGTCACAATCTGGTGACAGACTCCCTTTAAAGTCGCCCACGATTACGAGAGCAGGACAAAAAGGGCTGCAGGATACTAGCTCTTAAGGAAATAATAATTCTGCGGTTATGGAGGAGGAAGTAATAAAATAACTTGTTCAACCTCAGGGGATTGAGAGGGTGGAGGATGGAGAATTATCTAATATTGATTCCTCCCGGTTAAAAGAAATATTGCTGGCAGTAAAGCAGAATGGGGAATTAATACAGGACATCTCAATCCAGCTTGGATCAATTCAGACTGATGTAGTCCTGAAAAGGGAGGACGTAACCAAGATTCGAGATAGAGTTAATATTGTGGAGAAATCTTTGGGTGTTCTACAGAATGAATTTAAGATATGAAAAAAAAAAAAGTGGTGGACCTGGAGGACAGGTCAAGGAGATGCAATGTGAGAATTTTAGGGCTACCTCAGGGTGCCGAGGATAAAAATCTTACTCAATTTTTACAAACGTTGATTTTGGAGAAGAATATTTTATCCCATTATTTTTAGCGGAAAGGGCCCATCGGGTCCCCGGAGGTAAACCATATTAAGAAGGGCGAGGTATATAATGGGAATAGACTGGCTTTCTTTCTGGACTTTTCCAAAGAGGTCCACGAAAGGAGACGGTCATTCATTGCGGTTAAAAAGTGTCTACAAGAAAAGGAGATTAAATATTCATTTGTTTACCCAGCTAAACTTGGCATCATCTTTGAGGATGAAACTCATTTCTTTGATACATCGGAACTTGCCATGGATTGGCTTGATCGGAATAATATTTGATTAACTTGTTTTTTTTTTTCCTTTCTTGTCTGGAAGTAATGGTGGGGCCGGGTAGCTGTGAGAGGGGGAGAGATGGTCATAGGTGAGAGATCTGTTGCAGAATGTGGCGGATCAATTGGATTGGGGACTTAGGGGTAGGTTTTGATGAGTCTCATAGGAGAGGGGGAAAGAGGAAGGGTTTGTTAAAAAGGGAGGGAGTTTTGCTTTTTGATTTGATATCTGTTAGAATTCTTACATGGAATGTTCTGGGGTTGGGGGGTAAACTAAAGAGACAAGCAGTCTTTGACCTTGTGCGGAGACCTCTACCATCGCCAGGGGATGGGCTGCGCAGACGTATCACTCCACGTTTACTAGTCATTCTAGAGGAGTGACAGTCTTTATTCATAGGGTGATTGATTTAGTCTGCGAGACATCTTCTGTTGATGAGCAGGGGATATTTGTTTTCTTATATTGTAAACTTGCCGGAAAATTATGTATCCTAACCTTTTTATATATTCCACCTCCGTTCTCTCTCTATGTGCTTAATTCCTTGCTATTTTTTATGGATCTATGGCCTGAATGTCCTTCATTAGTTATGGGGTATTTTAATTGTGTTATTGATCCTAATAAAGACAGGGTTTCTATGGGCGAAGACGGTCATGCTTTTGTTCAAGGGTCTCCATTGGTACGTTTATGCCAGGAAGCCAGGTTTTGATGATGTTTGAGGAAATTTAGGGCATGGGAGAAGAGCATACTCATATATAAGTAAATTTGGTAAATCTATGTCTAGAATAGATCTTGCCCTAATGAATATAAAATATATGAGTTATGTAGAACAGATGAAATATGAGACAAGGTCTCTCTCGAACCATGTACCTATGTCCCTTGAATTTTGTCTGGACTGTGATAGAAATACAGGGAGACCCCCATTTAGATTAAATTCTCATTGGATGTCAGTAATGGAGAATCATGAAATAATACAACAGGAGATGGAGCGTTTTTGGGATCTTAATTATAATTTAGCTAAAATTCTGGTATTTGTGGGATGTCTTTAAGGCCTTCATGAGGGAAATCTTTGTTAGTAATATTGCTAAAATAAGGAAAGGGTATGGCATCAGTGAGAAAAAGTTAAAAGAACTAGCGGAATTAGCTACACAATCCTTTTATAGGAATAAGACAAAAGAAAATAGGAAAGCTATGCAGAAGGCTAGTCAAGCCTATTCTGATTGTTATCCAGAGTGATTTCAAATCAAGAGCAAAAAAAACATTAAGATAATATTCGTCTAACTAATGGTAAAATAGTTGATGCACAGGACCTTTTAGAGAAAACCTTTTTGGATCATTTTACCGAAATAAATAAAGCAGATACTAATATTACGGATGAAATGATGAATTCCTATTTGGATCAGTTATTACTGATGTTCAAAGGGAAGCACTTTAGGTGGATTTTTCTAAAATGGAAAATGGAAATGGCAATTAAAGCATGTTCTGGCAATTCCTCCCCTGGACTAGATGGATTCCCATATGAATTTTATCGTAAATATAGGGAAACTATTCTTCCTAGGCTTTTGAGGGTGTTTGCTGAATCGCTGGAGGATGGAAGTCTACCAGAGTCAATGACAGAGGCTGTAATAATATTAATCCAGAAAAAAGGAAAGGACCCCCTAGATTTGGGGTCATATAGACCTATATCATTATTAAATACAGATGTGAATCTTCTCTCAAGGATTATGGCTACAAGGCTCTCTAAGGTTATCCCTTTTATTAGTCATCCAGACTAGAATGGCTTTATTCCAAATAAGGGTACCCATTACAATCTTCATCGATTGTTCACGAATATTCAGTCTCCCGGGGGGACCTCTCGCTCCATCCTGTCTTTAGATGCCTCTAAGGCCTTTGACAGGGTGGAGTGGGTATTCCTCTGGAAGGTTCTGGGTAGGATGGGCTTTGGAGATAGATTTATTGATATGATTAAATTATTATATAGATCTTCTTCACCGAGGCTTAATGTTAATGGGATCTTGACATCTAGCTTCAACCTGATTAGGGGCACTCGTCAAGGTTGCCCACTATCTCCATTGCTATTTGATATTTATATTGAGCCTTTGGCTTTGGCCGTTAGACAGGATGTTAAAATCAAAGGGTTTGGAACATTAGGGATGGAATATATCTGTAAAGAATAAATCAAGGCAACTGGACGTACTGTAGATTTCTTGAAAACGTTTCACTCGATCTTCCAACGAGCTTTCTCAATTTTGAATTGAGAAAGCTCGTTGGAAGAACGAGTGAAACGTTTTCAAGAAATCTAAAGTACGTCCAGTTGCCTTGATTTATTCTTTACAGATATATACCATGACCTGGATAAATGAGAACCTTCACAGACATTAGGGATGGAAGACCTCCTTATATGCTGATGATGTATTATTTTTTATAGATCATACAGATACAACTCTTCCAAGACTCATCCGAATAATTAATTCCTTTGGTGGGGTTTCAGGTTTAGCTATAAATTGATCAATATCTACTCTTATGCCACAAGACTTTGTACCCTCCAATGAGGGTTTTTTGACCAAGTTGAATGTTTTCTGATTCTTTTCATTATTTGGGTGTAACTATATCCTCCAAGGTTGAGGATTTTTTACAGCTCAATTTGATTCCATTAATAACAAAAGTTAGGTAAAAAATTGGTATATGGCTCCGACTTCCTTTATCTAGAGCTGATAGAGTATCCCTGGTCAAGATGGTGATTTTACGGGGGGCGGAGCCAGCGCCGGAGTCGTGAGGACATGCTTTGCTGAGCTCCGTACTTTGCCTTGCTAAGGGACCCGCTCACGTAGGCTGACACCCTTCAAAATGGTTAAGATCGGAGGACAGAAGTCCACTAACACCGGCACGATGCCCAAAGCTCACAATCCTGGAGCAGGGATGGCGAAATATCTGAAAAAACAAGCCTGCACGGCTGTGATCAAAGAATCCAAGATAGCGCCGGCGGACGATCGCACTCCCGCCGAGACAAAAGAAGGCGCTTCAGATGACGAGAGTGATGGAGGTGAGTCAGTAAACTCACGCCACTTACCCGTCTCCAGACGCTTTATCAAGCAGGCCCTTGCCGAGGCTTTATCTCTGCTGAAACAGGAGATTTCGACTCTTACACAAGAGATCCAGCACATAGGCCACAGAGTGGAATCGCTGGAGGCCACACAGTCGGCTGCCCTGGAGCATAGCTCGGCCGTCTCACAGTCACTTTCATCCTGTCAGCATCAGATTAAGTCCCTCTATGCCGCAATGGAGGATCAAGAAAATCGCAGCAGGCGAAATAATCTTAGATTCAGAGGGATCCCTGAAGCGGTGCCCAATGAGGAACTTATGTCCACCATTAAGAGGATTGCTACATCTCTCCTGGGTAGTGAAGATCCTGCGGGCATGATTATTGAAAGTGCACATAGAGCCCTTAGACAAAAACCAAGAGATTCTGACCCGCCCAGGGTTATTATATGCCGATTCCTGAATTTCTTGGATAAAGAAAAGATACTGGCAGCGGCTAGAGCAGCTAATACCATTTCACTTGGTGACGCCACGGTCTCAATTTATCAAGATCTTGCTCCTGTCACCCTACAGAAGAGAAGAATTCTCAAACCTCTCACAGAATATCTCTGCAACAATCGCATCCCATACAGATGGACTTGTTTGTTTGGCCTTACATTTTCACATGCTGGAAAATACATCAAGATCTCTTCCTACTCGGACCTTCAAGCAGCATTCACTACTATGGATATCTCTCCTCTGGACATTGCCAACTGGGATACCGTATCCGACATCACTTCACTGCCTGATCTTCCGAAAGCCACCCCATGGGAGAAGTCGCCTGCGCCTAAACTTCAGCGATTCAGACGTAGAAGTGGATTTCTGACGCCCAGGAGGATCATCTGAATCACTTAAATCACTGAGACCCAGCTCAGGGCACTTAGGAACTCTCAGAAAGTATCTTATATGCTCTTTTACCTTTACATCCTTTCATTCCTTTCATTTCTCGTTTCTCCTCATCCCCTCAGGGACCCTTTTCTACAGCAAGTATTTGTCTTCTCCATATCTTTATATTTTACTTGAAGTAATTGTCTTCTATCTTCTTATGTCCCGTCCACTAGCAAGATCTAATACCTGGGTTTACCCACTTTACCCCCTCTCATGAATAAGCCTTTAGGCTTTGCACTGTTCCAACTGAAAATTCTTACCGTATCATTATCTCACCATAGCTACGTTCATTGTTTTGTTTATGGTTGTGTTTTCCTTCCCTTTCTCTCCAGTCATGATACATTGAGACATCACTCTTTTGGTCATCTTATGCTTGTGGAACAGATGCTTGCTCTCCTTGGGGCTGCCAAACTTTTCAGTAAAATACCTGACACACCTTGTACGCAGGATGATGGTCTGACTACCTTACCCCCAATCCTTTTAAAAACATTATGGCTGATCTAAATTTAGTCACTTACAATGTAAAGGGCCTCAGATCTCCATCTAAAAGATCCCAAATCTTCTCCCTTCTGGGGAAGGAAAAGTGTTCAGTACTCTTTCTTCAGGAGACTCATTACAAACATGGTAGATATCCAGACCTCTCCTCTAGATACCCAAATTGGTACCATTGCGGGGCGGACGGTGCCACCTCAAGGGGAGTAAGCATTGGCTTTAGAAGGGATATCCCTTTCTTGTACGCCTCCCATACCCAAGATCCTGAGGGGAGATATATAGTTCTAAAGGGTCATATAGGTCAGAAGATGTATACTTTTGTGAATATATATGCCCCTAACTCTGACCAAATACCCTGGTTGCTGTCTGTACTTTCCTTAGGAGAAAATACTCAGGAGGGCACTCTTGTTTTGGCGGGAGATCTCAACCTTGTGTTGCAACCTCTTACTGACACTTCCTCGAAAAGATCCTCCTTCTCTGCCAGGTTGCTGAAAAAACTGAATATTAAGCTATACCTAGGTCTCATTGATATTTGGAGATGCCTTAATCCAAATTGTACTGATTACTCTTTCTACTCCATTCCAGGCCAGTCCTACAGCAGGATTGATTATATCTTTGTTCCTAAAGATCAGGTACAGTTTTGCACAGATACGAGGATTGGAAATATCTCCATCTCCGATCATGCTCCGGTATTTTGTACCATTCGCTCTTCAACTAATACTGGTAGGTCCCCTCTTTGGAGGCTTAATGAATCCATACTGAGCAGCGAGGCTAATAGGACACATTTCTCATCACTCTTACATGAGTACTTTTCCACAAACAATACACCAGATATATCCCCCCAAGTCCTTTGGGATGCCCACAAAGTATTTATCAGAGGACACTTTATCAGCAAATGCTCCTTCATAAAGAAGCAATCTGATAAACGCTTATCCTCACTTCTAGACCAGATTCATGCTCTAGAGTCCCTTCATAAACGATCCCTAGCACAACAACATTTAGCAGATCTCAACGCCCTTAGAGCAGATCTTAAAAACCTATTAAATGAAAGATCAGCTAATTACTACTTATCATGACGACAAAAATTCCTTGTCCATGGCAATAAGGCATCCAAATTTATGATGAGCCGTATTAAACGTAGGTTGCAGGCAAGACACGTAACTTCTATCAACCCCCCTCCAAGGTCCACCGATTTACTCCTCATTAGCTATTGCTGAACAAATTAAGCTTTTCTACAAATCCCTTTACAATCTTCCCCTTCCAGAAGGAGGCCAACCCCTGTCCGAAAGAGATAACGAAGTACACTGCTTCTTAGACTTCTTAAAGCTCCCAAAACTTTCCCCTACCCAAAAAGATACCCTCTCAAAACCATTTACACTTCCGGAGCTTGCTTCAGCAATAAAAACCTCTCCAAAAGGTAAAAGCCCCAGACCTGATGGTCTCACTACTTCTTACTATATGACATTTCAAAACTCACTACTCCCCCCATTACCTCCCGATCTGTAATTCCGCCCTGCAAAACATTCCATTGTCATCTGAAATGACTAATGCCCTAATTACGATAATCCCAAAAGAAGGAAAGGATCCCTCATCCTGTGCAAATTACCGCCCCGTATCCCTTTTAAACATTGACCTGAAATTGCTGGCGAAAATGCTAGCCACCAGATTACAATCCCTTCTTCTAACTTTGATACATCCCGATCAAGTGGGATTTGTGCGTGGCCGAGAGGGAAAGGACAATACCACCAAAGTTCTTGATGCCTTGTATTTTGCCTCTCAAAAAAAAAACACTTGTTCTCCTCGGCACTGATGCCGAAAAGCATTTGACTGCTTAGACTGGTCTTTTATCAAGCATACCCTATAGAAATACCAGATCCCTGATCCATTTATTCATGCCATCTTCGCAATGTACAACAATTCATCTGCTGCAGTATCAGTTAACAACTTCATTTCACCACGCTTTTCTATAAAAAAAATGGTACCCGTCAGGGATTCTCTCTCTCCCCCCTCATATTCGTTCTTGTGATGGAAACCTTGATGCAGGCCCTCAGACAAGATGAAGAAATCACAGGACTGAAAATAGGGGCATCAGAATTCAAATTAGCCGCCTTTGCAGATAACTTCCTGATACTCACCACCAATCCCTCCACTTCCTTGCCCCTAATAATGACACTTATCGAAATTCGGCTATTTATCCAACTTCAAAGTTAATCCTCATAAATCACAAATTCTCCATATTGGTCTTTCACCCAACACGCTTTCAACTCTCAGAACCAATTCCCCCTTTGACTGGTCCTCACCCCATCTAAATTACTTCCCAGACTTATTTTGCCTCAATTACACATCTCTTCTGACCGCCATCGCTGCTCAGCTGGATTCGTTGGATCACCAATATCTGTCCTGGTTCGGGAGAAAGAACCTGGTTATGTCATTGGTGATTCCTAGACTCACCTACCTAATGCAAGTTCTCCCAATAGCAATTCCTAGTTCATACTTTCGCTCCTTGAACAATTATATTCAGAGATTTATCTGGCAGGGAAGGAGGCCTAGGATCTCCTTTGCAGTCCTAACTAAACCTAAACATCTAGGCGGAATAGGCCTCCCAGATCCTGAGAAATACATGAAAGCTATACACCTATGTAGAGCTGTGAATTGGCTTAGACTCTCTCAGCAAAAGCAATGGTTAGCATTGGAAAACGTATACTTTCCCTCCACCCTTAGGGCCTTGTTGTTGGCGGACAGACCTCTCCCCGCCTGAGCTTCTATACCTAATCCGCTAGTCTGTACAACCATCAAGGTGTGGGAGTGGTTCTCCGCTAACTATCGGGCCCTAACATTACCTTCTCCCTTGTTACAAATAAGGGACATAATTTCTCTTTCACCTCGTGAGATGAGAGACTCTTCCCCCATTGAGATCAGATCCTCCAATAAGCCAATATTAGATCTACTTGAAAAAAACGGATGCATTCTAGCTGACCCACTTCTTAAGAAGTCTGTAAACCTCCATACATCAAATACCCTACTCTTCAATTATTTAAAAAGAGACCTCCTTTATTGGGCAAAAACACTTAATGCTCAAGCCGCTCCAGAGTGGTTTGAAAACTTCTTAACAACTATCAAATATCCCCCCAAGCTTATCTCCACTTTGTACAAAAGATTAAGCCTCCCTCTCAGGGTTGCCAAACCTGCTTTCATTGGTCTATGGGAAGGAGACTTGAAGAGAAAGTTCTCCCAAAAGGAGATTATTAAACTTTGTTCTATTCCTCATAAACTCTCCCGCTGTGTCCGGGTTCAGGAGAATGGGTACAAAGTATTAGCTAGGTGGTACAAAACCCCAGACAAAATCTCAATGTACTATCCCAATGTCCCTGAACATTGTTGGAGATGTGAAACCATGAAAGGCACCTTTTTCCACATTTGGTGGGAATGCCCTAAGATAACTGATTGGTGGAAAACCATTTTTAAAATTAGTAACAAAGTCTGCAAGTCTTCAGTCCCATGCACCTCTGAAATTGTGCTTCTTTCTTTCGGCATCCGGGGTAAGGACACACATAAGTTATCCCTATTTTCCTTCTTGTTGTCAGCTGCGCGTCTATTGATCCCTATTCACTGGCGATCCTCCGAAATCCCGAGTGTTGAACATTGGATCAACAAAGTGGATCAACTATACCGCCTGGAAAAACTTTCCCACTGGGAGTTGAATACTAGGGCCTCCTTTCTTTCCATCTGGTCACAATAGAAAGAATATAGGCAATTTGTATAACACCTTTTACATAATATAGCCTACCTCAAGTAGACATGACTATTCACCCCTCCCTTTCTTTCTTTTCTATTCTTTTTGAATTTTTGTTTAAATAAATGTTCTACATGCATTGTATACATGAATATATAATGTCACATGTGTACCTATTTTACACCTTATGGTATCCTATTGTCATATTGGGATAAGTAATGTATGTACACAGTGGCTCGACCAGAAGAATAGTGAGGGCAGCTCTGGAGTATAATACAGGATGTAACTCAGGATCAGTACAGGATAAGTAATGTATGTACACAGTGACTGCACCAGCAGAATAGTGAGTGCAGCTCTGGAGTATAATACAAGATGTAACTCAGGATCAGTACAGGATAAGTAATGTATGTACACAGTGACTGCACCAGCAGAATAGTGAGTGCAGCTCTGGAGTATAATACAAGATGTAATTCAGGATCAGTACAGGATAAGTAATGTATGTACACAGTGACTCCATGAGCAGAATAGCGAATGCAGCTCTGGAATATAATATAGGATGTAACTCAGGATCAGTACAGGATAAGTAATGTATGTACACAGTGACTCCACCAGAAGAATAGTGAGTGCAGCTCTGCAGTATAATACAGGGTGTAAAGCCCCTTTCACACTAGTGGCAAGAAACTCCAGCAGGCTGTTCCAGCGGGTGAACAGCCTGTTGGATCCATCCTGCTGCTAGTGCATGCGTGCCCCCGGACTACTGCAATGGCCCCGAGAGGCGGCCGGAATAAAAGTACGACAGGTCGTACTTTTATTCCGGCATGCGCTGCCGTGCTGCCGCTGGAACTCCGCACTAGCGGCAGGACGGATTCAACAGGCTGTTCACGCTGTCGTTTTTGTCCGGCCGCCTCTCGGCATTATAGTGAATGGGGCCAGAGTGTGCCACGTCTCACATATGTGTGTAAAAGGGACACTTTAAACATCTGCCTATTTAGTTAATGTATTTGCAATGTATGGTATTTCCTATTTATAAGGCTGGCATTGTCATTACATCTATTCACCCCTAGGTGGTGCTGTCATAGACAGAACAGAAAGGAAGTTGTTAGTCAGTGTGTGAGAGTCCGAGGGAAAAGGAGGAAGATAATGGAGGAGAGAAACAGGCTTTATCCACGATGTAGCTGCAATATCTTTCCTCTGGGACTTGATCAATCCTGGAGAGGACAAACTAAGAGTTATTACAGCAGCTTAGCACTGGACAGTAAGTCTACGTCTATATATAAAGCAAGCCTAGTGAAGGTTAGAGCCGAGTCTGGCATGTGGACTTCACAAGCACAAGTGACCAAGAGTAACTTTCCAAGTTCCTGGACATAATTATCCTATTTTACTAGAAGCCTTCAGGAGAGCATCCTGCAAATAATGTCGAAGAGAGTTTGCCTGCCGTGAGGGAGAAACGCCCTTATTGGATGGCTTAAGATAAGTAGAAAACAGTATATTTAGTACCTGAGTGCTATAGAAAGTGGACTTAAAGTAAATCTAATTATTCTTCGCCTATAAAGCTAAAGTACTAGAGAACTCCCTAACTGACAATTGCCTAAACCTGATAAAAGGAATGCTACTGAACCTATTTCTGAGTCATCACTCATGCCATGCAAATGAACTGTGTCTGTACTGACTACCTGAAGACAATTGACTTTGTAAATGTTCAACTGTTTGATAACAACTGACTCCTCATCATTGCCACTACTACACTCAACATTTGCACCTAACATTGCTGGCGTCACGAACAACAACACAGGGGCCCAGCCACCAAAGCAGTGCACCTTAAATACCCATTACCATCAAGGGCTCCTCAACTTCCATCTGGCTGGTGTTACCTGCAGGGGCGGACTGATCGGTCGGGCACTTCGGACATGGTCCGAGGGCCCGGCCGGGATGGGGGCCCGCCCCAGAATGACATAACACCGGGCCCCGCTCACTGTAATAGTAATATTCCTATGTGAACAACTTGAAATCCCCTGCGATCCTCTCCCTCTTTGTACTCACAAACTCAGTAGCATAGAGGCAGCAGCAGGCAGTGTAATAGGAGCCGACAGTGGAAGCTAGCCCCGCCCCTCCCTGCCGTCCAACCAATCAGAGGCAGCCAGCAGTCCAGCACTGACTCACAGCACAGGGGAGTCGTGCAGGGACTCAGAGAATCGTCTGAGTTTATTAGTTAAAAGAATGGAATGAGTCAGAGACGTGTCACCATCCGAGTCCCTGCCAGGCTTCCTGCTCTGCGACTCCCTGTCTCCCGACAAGTCCGTCCGGGGGGGGGGGGGGGGGTGGTATAGTATTGCATGTAGCAGAGCTGTGTGTGTGTACAGGGTGCTTGCAGCAATCTAGCAGAGCTGTGTGTGTACAGGGTGCTTGCAGCAATGTAGCTGAGCTGTGTGTGTACAGGGTGCCTGCAGCAATGTAGCAGAGCTGTGTGTGTACAGGGTGCTTGCAGCAATGTAGCAGAGCTGTGTGTGTGTGACAGGATTATTTTAACTCAAAGAATTAAATGAGTCTCTTACTCATTTGATTCTTTTAACTAATAAACTCTTAGATCATTATCTAAATCCCTGCAATAACTATACAGTGTAATTACATCAGTCTGCTCCACTGCAGCAGAGCTGTGTTTGCCAGGAGCGAGTCCCTCCAGACCTTCGGTTCACTTGAGAGCCGACTCAGGAAGTGAACCGAAGATCCGATTCATGAAAAAGATCCGAACTTCCCATCTCTAAAACCCAGTAGCAGGCCGGGCGGCAGCGCAACTCACTGACGTCACGCGCCTGTTCCGCCTGCTTCATTCATAAAGTGGGAGGAGCAGGCGCGTGACGTCAGCGAGTTGCGCTGCCGCCCGTCCTGCTACTGAGTTTGTGAGTACAGAGAGGGAGAGGGAGAGGATCGCAGAGGATTTCAAGTTGTTCACATAGGAATATTAGTATTACAGTTAGCGGGGCCCGGTGTAATACAATACAGTGACTGCACTGGGCCCCGCTGCCATTACAACACCAGATGCCGGTGTTCCGTTTACTTGACAGTATTATGTCTATATCGTGGGAGATAGTTTTACATTACCTCTAGCTTGAAGTGCTGACTAATATAAAATGTTAAATCTTTATTTCCTTTTCTTAAAACTATTTTCCACAATATAGACATAATACTGTCAATTAAACGTCACAGAGGAGCTGAAGAGGTCTAGATATTTGCATTTTGTTAACCTTTATTTTTGTTTGCATTTTGTTAACCTCTACTGCGCCTGCGCCAAGTCGTCTTTTTCGCGCATGCGCAGTGTATTGGGGATCATTCACTCACAGGGACACTGTTATGGGGGGATCTGTGGATGACACATATATAGCATAAGGTGCTATATATGTGTCACCCACAGATCCCCCCCCCCAACAGTGTCATCCACAGATCCCCACAACAGTGTGTCATCCACAGAGCCCCATAACAATGTGTCATCCACAGAGCCCCCATAACAGTGTGTCATCCACAGAGCCCCCATAACAGTGTGTCATCCACAGAGACCTCATAACAGTGTGTCATCCACAGAGCCCCCATAACAGTGCGTCATCCACAGATCCCCCATAACAGTGTGTCATCCACAGATTCCCCCATAACAGTGTGTCATCCACAGATCCCCCATAACAGTGCGTCATCCACAGAGCCCCCATAACAGTGCCATCCACAGATCCCCCATAACAGTGTGTCATCCACAGATCCCCCATAACAGTGCGTCAGCCACAGAGCCCCCATAACAGTGCCATCCACAGATCCCCCATAACAGTGTGTCATACACAGATCCCCCATAACAGTGTGTCATTCACAGATCCCCCATAACAGTGTGTCATCCACAGATTTCCCCATAACAGTGCCATCCACAGATCCCCCATAACAGTGCCATCCACAGATCCCCCCATAACAGTGTCACCCACAGATCCCCCCACAACAGTGTCACCCACAGACCCCCCCCCCACAACAGTGTCATCCACAGAGCCCCCATAACAGTGTGTCATCCACAGAGCCCCCATAACAGTGCCATCCACAGATCCCCCATAACAGTGTCATCCACAGATTCCCCCATAACTGTGTCATCCACAGATTCCCCCATAACAGTGAGTCATCCACAGATTCCCCCATAACAGTGTGTCATCCACAGATTTCCCCATAACAGTGCCATCCACAGATCCCCCATAACAGTGCCATCCACAGATCCCCCCATAACAGTGTCACCCACAGATCCCCCCACAACAGTGTCACCCACAGACCCCCCCCCACAACAGTGTCATCCACAGAGCCCCCATAACAGTGTGTCATCCACAGAGCCCCCATAACAGTGTGTCATCCACAGAGCCCCCATAACAGTGCCATCCACAGAGCCCCCATAACACCTTTTGGTTAAAAATATTTTTTTATTTGGCTATTCCCCACCCCTCTTGTAATTTTTCCGCTACTTGTGGGAGCGCGGGAATGAGTTCAGTCACTTCGGTGGGCAATCCCGTCCTGCAGCGCGTGATCCCGCAAGACCTGCCGCTGTAGGTCACGGGTCTCACAGGATCACGCGCCACAGGATGGGATTGCGCACCGAAGTGACTGAACTCATGCCCATGTAGCGGGCAAGTAGCGGATCAGTGGAACAAGTACAAGGTGGGTGGGGGGATGATCTGTGGGGTTGCCCAGACGGCTAGGCCCTTGACAGTAGTTATTAACCCCTTTCAGCAGTCCCCCATTCACTGAAGGGGGTTAATAACTACTGTGAAGGGCCTCCCCCCCTTTCACAGTAGTTATGCCCAGATATGTGCCCCCTTCACAGTAGTTATGCCCAGATATGTGCCCCTTCACAGTAGTTATGCCCAGATATGTGCCCACATCACAGTAGTTATGCCCAGATATGTGCCCCCTTCACAGTAGTTATGCCCAGATATGTGCCCCCTTCACAGTAGTTATGCCCAGATATGTGCCCCCTTCACAGTAGTTATGCCCAGATATGTGCCCCCTTCACAGTAGTTATGCCCAGATATGTGCCCCCTTCACAGTAGTTATGCCCACACTGCTTCTAACAGAGGCTCACTAATGGACGCTGAGATTAGATCACCCCATACGAGAGCATTGAATCAATGCTTTCCTATGGGGAAAAATGTGACCCTGGAGGTCATCATGCAGGGTGTGAGGACGTCCAGCGTCAGATACCGGACCAAAGGTCTGTTTTACTCCAGGAAGCCCTCAGGTGGCTGCCGGCCCCCAGACGCTGACTTATTGCTGGAACGTAAACAATGCAGTTTCTCTAGAACATTGCAGCTCGATTTGCAAAAGGGACACTGTACCCAGAGCACGTCAATGAGCTGAAGTGGTCTGGGTGCCTTTTGTGTCACTTTAACTTTGAAATCTTATTAAAGATTGTGTAGGGTGTGGCTGGAGGCGGGGCATGGAGGCGGGACAAGGGTGGGGCTTGCAGCAGAACATGGGTGGGGCCTGTAAGGGGGCCCTTGATTTATTTTGCCCGGGGGCCCTGAGGGTTCTCAGTCCGCCCCTGGTTACCTGCAATAGAGAGCGCCCCCGGGGATTTAGTGCTATCTTCCTATCCACTGCACTGCCAACCATGAGTACAATTGAACTACTACACCCATCGGCCCACCATCGCCTCACGTGTTTCCCCTGCGGATCCGGCACGCTGCAAGTAGACTTTAGGTGACATGGTGGATTTGCGGTAGCAAGTGTGAAAATAGCCTAATTTTTGTATTCTCTGTATTAGGATGCCTTAGAGAAATCCATGTAATCGCAAACCATCCTTTTATCCTACAAGTAGAGTTTGCATGCCAAGACATTACCCTTTCTGTTACAGGGGTTTCTTGATGATAATCTGCTCATGCAGTGGCCCAGTGGATAACTGCTAAAGGGTTCAATGGTATTTCTCAGCAGAATTTTATCTATAAAACTGGCTGACCTGTTCCATGTGTGCATGGCAGATGAACTCACTTTAAATACATTTGACCCACTAGCTTGTGTTGAGACATAACAGACTAATTCTTTACAATTGGTCCCTGGGAGCATTGATTGTCTCTAGGTTGACACGTGTTATTTAAAGTATCTAAAAATTAACATTTATTGTTTATCATTAAAATTACTAACTAGAACTAACATCATTAAAACTATCAGCCGTGTCTGCACCACCGCTAATAATAGTCTGAGTATAGCTGTGAGTAGTGTTGAGCGAACTTCTGTTTTAAGTTCGGCTTCCGGTAAGCGGAGAATCCCGATATGGATTCCGAATACCGTTGTGGTCCGTGGTAGCGGAATCAATAATGGCCGATTATTGATTCCGCTACCACGGACCACAACGGAATTCGGAATCCATATCGGGATTCTCCGCTTACCGGAAGCCGAACTTTAGACGCCGAACTTAAAACAGAAGTTCGCTCAACACTAGCTGTGAGGCTACTGGAAGACAGAACTTCCCTTTGGACTGCCTGACCCACTCCTCTATTTCCACACAGAATCTACCGTGCTCGGTTTGGTGCACACTGTTTGTGTCACAGTGCGCTACCCACGGATTTGTGAATGCCTTCCTAGCACTCACTGTTCGCTCATTGGTGTGTCAGAACTATTGCTTATGCAGTACACTAGCTGGCTAAAAAGTAACATATCACTCTCTGCCCCCCGACATGTTTCGCCAAACACTTGGCGTCTTCAGGGGGTTTGCCAAAATTAAGTATTTTATGCAAATGAGCCTCTAGGAGCAACCGGGGCGTTACCATTACACCTAGAGGCTCTGCTCTCTCTGCAACTGCCGCATCCTCTACACTTTGATTTACAGGACCAAGCTGTGTAAACGTGATGACACCTGGCCCTGTCAATCAAAGTGCGGAGGGCTCGGCAGTTGCAGTAAAAGCAAAGCCTCTAGGTGTAATGGTAACGCCCCCGTTGCTCCTAGAGGTTTATTTGCATATAATAAAAAATATTTTTTCTCAGCAATGCGGACACATATGAACATGGGACCAACACAGATACCATCAGCTGACAAGCGCACATGTAACGGTCAGCCAGTGTCATAGGTACAAAACTGCTGACAGATGCCCTTTAATGTCATTTATTGCCAACATTTTTTAACTAAAGTATTTTTTTCCTTGTACACTGTTAGGCCTCATGCACACGACAGTGAAAAAAAACGTCCGTTAAAAACGGACACACTGTCAGTTTTTCATGGCCATTTTGCATCAGTGCATGCATCCATTTTCTGGCTGTGTGTCCATTTTTAATGTCCATTTTGAATCAGTTTTGCATCAGTTTTTAATGGACATGAAAAATGAATTAATTTGATTGGTAGTTATTTCTAGACCCACCATTCTGAGAACATCCACAGGATGGTAGGCCCCTAGCTAAAATAATGTCCCCCACAGTGTATATCTGCACCTGCTAGGGGTTGTGCGGGCTGAAATTTTCCATATTTTTCTCTTTGTAGTACGTATTGGAGGCGTGGCGATCTCCAAGCAGCCATGCACACCTGTCCAGTTAATCTGCCCCCTGGAGGCTGGTTTTAAAGTCAGTATAAAACTGAGTCTGCTTATACAGCACATACCAGTAGCCATTAGGCTCCAGGAGAAGTATAAAGTGGGCTCAGCATGCATGTGAGTACTTGCATCCCTGGATCCGATGAAAGCTGTAATGGCACCGGACGGGGTTAAAAGCAGAGTGTGGTTGGCGTGCATGCTGTACCTGCGCTCCCTGGACTTTGTGTGGCTGTCATGGCCGATAAAAGGTAGGAACTAGTGTTAGGGACCACTCATGAAGGCGACCTTGACGTGGTGAGTGGCTTATTACGCTTTGGCCAAAATGTACACCAATGCCTTATTCAACATCCAGCATAAAGGCAAGGCAGAGTGCTGGTTGCAGAGTGCCATTGCATCTTGTGTTTTTACATTTATATCTCTATTTCGCCACAGCAATCTGCACCTGCTAGGGGTTGTGCGGGCTGAAATTTTCCATATTTTTTTTATAGTGTCCCCAGCTTTCATAATGCCCCCATGTAGGCCCCCAGCTAAATAAATGTCCCCCACTGTGTATATAATCTTTTTAACCGCCCCTAGCTTTAATAATGCCCCCAATGTAGAGCCCCAGCTTTTCAATGTCCTCCATGGTTTATATAATGCCCCCATAGAGTCCCACAGCCAACCCCCCCCCCCCCCCAAAAACAAAAACTTACTTTATCCACTTGCTCGCGCTGCAGCAGTCTCTTCTCTCCTCACAGAACGGGACCTGCTGAAGGTGCGCGATGATGTCACTGTGCGCTCCCCTGTGGTTATGTCACCACGCAGATCGTAGGTCCTTTAGCAGGTCCTGCTCAATGAAGAGAGAAAAGACTGCCGCCCCGCGAGCAAGTGGATGAGGTGAGGTTTTTTTTAACCCCTAAATGGCCTGTGTACCCGTTTTTAACGGCCGTTAGACGGGTGCACTCCTGTCAATCGGTCGTTAAAAACGGTCCTATTGACTTCAATGGGGTCTGCCTGACCGTGAAAACTGCCAAAAATAGGACATGTCCTATTTTTGGACAGACGCTATTCACTGGCCGTTAAAAGAACGGCCATGTGAATAACCCCATAGACTTTCACTGGTGCTAAAAACGGCCGTGTGACGGCCGTTACTTAGACGGCCGTCACACAGCCATTTTTCACTGTCGTGTGCATGTAGCCTAAATCCTAAAAGGTGATGTATAGGCAACAAATAGTTAACTTGCAGAATTTAAATGATGGGCTGGCCCCACCTCCCTGGTTAGGAGTCTTTGTTGAGAAGGCCTACAGAGAGGATCTGCTAAGAACAAGGCCTAGTCCAGGGAACATTCATCTCCGACACTGAAAGCTGCAAGAAAAACTATTGAACTGAGAAACTACCCCTGAGAGAAAGGGAATAAACATTAAACTGATGATTGAGAATAAGTTAAAGGCCGGACTTGGACTAAGGCCTCATGCACACGACTGTATGTATTTTGCTGTCCGCAAAAAATGGATCCACAAAAAAGACGGATGACGTCCGTGTGCATTCTGTATTTTTCCGGAATGTAACAGCTGGCCCCTAATAGAACAGTCCTATCCTTGTCCGTAATGCGGACAATAATAGGACATGCTCTATTTTTTGGAGGAACAGAAATACGGACATGCGGAAACTGAATGCACACAAAGTACCTTCCGTTTTTTTTTGCGGACCCATTGAAATTAATGGTTACGCGTATGGTCCGCAAACAAAAACGGAACGGACACGGAAAGAAAATACGTTTGTGTGCATGAGCCCTAAGACAGTAAAGTAAATGCCCGTTTATCACAGATAGACTTTACTGCAGGTGGGTAATTGCATCTGCCACACTTTTAGGATGCACTGTCCATGGATCTAAGTTCTACACCCTAAAGCTTGGCCGTTGTAGAAAGTGTTAGTGAGAATAGAATTGCATGCCTGTGGTTATTTGGGAAGATTGCAAAGTGTATCTAGAGAGACGAAGGATTACTCCCATCATTGCTACTGCCTATAACGCCCATCATTTATTCAAAGAAAATGTATTTGTTGGCAACCAAATAGGCCTGATCATTGACTTTACCATCATCAAGGCCACCCCAAGGCCCACCCCAGCCATCATCAGGCTTGAAACTCCAAGACTCAGGGTGTGCCCCTATGGAAAGAAGGGTTGTGCCTCTCCATTCACTGCACACGTGGCCCAGGGAGCCCTAGAGGGAGAGGGATTTACCACCGTGAAGATAACAACCACCCTCATTGCCACCACCACTCCCATCCTTTCCCGCTCAGGCTTGTGGCCAGGTGCTCTGCACTCAAGTCTCACGGATCTGTAGAGGAACCTAGCAGCGAGTGTTAGATTTCCCTGCAGCGCCACCACAGGTGAAATAAAGTATTACACAAGTCCTATTAAAATTAGTGTACTGTCCATGTAATAATACGCAGAGTTGCCAGGTCTTTTGGAGTAAGAGATGCTCTTCGTAGGCATTTGGGCTAATTGATAACGGGATGAAGGACCACCACGATTCTCTGCTAAACCAGACACTTCATGTCATTAAAGCTGGTATCAGGAGACTGGTGAATTTTCCAATACAATTGCTTTTGTTTGGTGACGCAAGTCTTTTTCCTGCTTCGGGGGCTTGTATGTGCATTATGTGGTTAGTAAACATTGGCCGCCGTTCCTATTATTCCATCCGTGTGGCTGTATAACCATATACAAAGCTCATGCACATTGGACAAGGCGAAAGTTGCCAAAATGAATTCTGCTGGAACATTCCCTTCTATTTCAGAATATTTCCTAGTATCTGACGTTCTATTCTTACACAGGCTGAGTAGCTCCTTTGTTCGCACTGTGTCACGTTCAGGCAGGGTTCCCATAACAAATAGTACTATGGCGCACGAATCAAAGGGAATATTGGATTGTTTCCCTATTATGAAAGGCAGCTGGATTATACTGCTTGACTTCAACAATAAGGTTAACATAATCAAGGCTTAAATCCACTTGACAGAAAATTATATAAGCTGACATTTATTGGGCAGAGATAATTATTAATGAGCAAATCATTGTGGTTAAATTAAAAAAACTTTAGAGCAGCATTTGTTTTGGTATGTGGTTATTAAGGTTCTCCACCCTTATCAATATGTGTTATATAGTATGGCCTGATAATCTATCTACACCATATGAGAAAAAGTATTTAGACACACGTCGTATTCATTGACTTCAGGTGTCCCATTGCCACAGGTGTATAACATCCAGCCACTAACCATGTAGTGTGTCATTAACACAGGTGTGTAAAATCCAACCCCTAGCCATGCAGTCTGCCATTACCACAGGTTTATAACATCCAACCCCTCAGGCACTCAACATGCAATCTGCCATTAACACAGGTGTGTAAAATCCACCCCCTAGCCATGCAGTCTGCCATTACCACAGATGTATAACATCCAGCCCCTCCGGCACTCAACATGCAATCTGCCATTAACACAGGTGTGTAAAATCCACCCCCTAGCCATGCAGTCTGCCATTACCACAAATGTATAACATCCAGAAGCAAAAACACATGATGCAACAGCACTCTGCACAACACAAATAATAAATTACATACAATACTGTTGTAGCCAGCTCTCCCTGCATTTATCAGAGGCCATTTGGCACCAGGAGAGGTAAAATACAGAGTGGGCTCAGCATACATGTGGGACCAGTATTCCCTGAATTTAAAGATGTTGTCTCGCGATATGCCCCCATTGTCTGATAGGTGCGGGTCTAAACAGAGCCCCGAAAGTCAAGGAGGGTGCACTGCGCATGCGCAGCCGCCCTCCATTCATTTCTGTGGGGGTGCCGAAAAATAGCCGAGCTTGGCTATTTGTGTCGGGCCCCTATAAATAAATGGGAGCAGTGGCCGGTCATGCGCGGTGCACTCCCATTCCCATCTATGGGGAGAGCGCTTGGTGGTGGCCGGACCAAAGTCCTCCAGCCAGCACTTTGGCCTGCTCCGTTTTTTCGGATATAGGTGCAGGTCCCTGCGGTGGGACCCACACCTATCAGACGTGTACCTGTGCACTGGGATGTGCTGACTAACCCTCACTTTTTTCTTTGCAGTAAAAAATATTCAGACCCTCACCATGCAGTTTGCCATTGCCACAGGTGTAGAAAATGCAGACCCTCGCCATGCAGTCTGCCATTACCACATGTGTATAATATCCAGCCCTGGCCATGCAGTTGTCACGGCCTCTGTTGTGTGCGCTGTGACACAGTTGCCGTGCATGCTATTGCCTGCGGCAACGTGTAGTTGTTTCAGCTTGTAGATAGCTCCTCCTTTCCCCTGGGTCCTTCCCTGTCTGGTGCCGGAGGGGTTATTTATCTGGCTGGCGTGGGTTTAGGTGCGTCTTGGGTGTGGCCTCTTGGCTCTTTATATGTTGTGTTGTGAGCAGGAGGTCAGTTGCCCTTCAGCCTTTGTTAGAGCTGGAGTGCTTCTCCTATCCTGGATATGCCATCTGTCCAGTGGGAGGGCCTCCTAGCTAGACTTACTGTCACGGTGGGAAGTGGGGGGGGAAACTCCCCACAGTATAACGTGGTAAAACGGAGAAGCAGCTAGGCCTGAAAACCAGGAAAAGGGAAAAGATCACCTCCCTGAGTAGCCCTGAGGATCCCTGAAATAAGGTTAGGAGCAGGAAACGACCTATTCATCCCAGACACGGATAAACAGGAGTCTCCACTGGCCTAGCTGCAAGGAAAAGGACAGCCAGTGAACAGCCACTGAAACGGCAGGGAAGAGCCCAGAAACAACACGCACTTACCTGCCACGGCCCACAATGACAGCCAGACAGAAAGCATGGCGGCCCCAGGCAGAGCTGCTCACTGACTTGTGATTTCCCCTCCGGGAAACCCTGACACCCCCTTCCGGAGGTAATGCGACTCACAGGGAAAACTGTCTAGCAAACATGCTGGAAGACAGACACCACATGCCAGACATGTAACGACAACTAGACATACAACAGACCCCGCATATAACCCACACTAAATATAGATACAAGGGAAGGTAAAGACTTATTGAACATAGGGGAGACATCAAGGTGACTTTGATGTCTAGCTAAGAGGCCCTCCCACTTATGGAGCCCCACATTCCTATACCCCCACCCAACCCACCTTTTCCCTGGAGCAAGCCGGCAGGGACTTGCTCAACCAGTGTCGGGGGTGAGAAGATCAACTCAGGATTGCAGTGATACGGCCTCGGCCACCCCTGAGGTTGGGGCTAGTGTTAAGGCTGCAAAAGCCTCCGAGAAGGAACCTGGAGAATTGGAGACTGTGGTCCCTGTGGAACAGGACCAGCAGCATCAAGGGCCCATCAGAGCCACAGAGAAGTTGTGGAGTGCGGGCTGCTGAGAGCTGGAGAATCAATATCTACCTTCAGCTCTCGTATAGCAGCCCGGCTCCAGGAGTACCAGGAGTCTGGAAAATCCCTGAGGCAGCTCTGGGGGGAGCAGGGCATGGTGAGAGCCCAAGTCAGTCGTACCTCTGGGACAAAGAGGGCCAAAATTACAGCCAATATTAGACACTTGAAGGAGGAAAGACGTTCAGCCATATTAGAAGGTGGAGCAACTTTGTCAGAAAAACTCCAGAATGACGGTTTCATGAACTGGTGTCCACTGTGAGACCTGCAAAGGAGGAAAATGAGGAAAGTAAACTGGAGGTATCTAAGGAGGAGGAGTAGTCGGGGGAGTCATACTCTGAGGATGGTCATACAGAGGACTCCTCTGACTTTTCCGAAGACTCTGACCCGGAGAAAAGCAGCATGGAGGAATTAGGACTTTGTGTAGGAAAATGTTGGATTAATCCAGGATCCCAAACACAAACTTTTTACACCAGTCTTAGTTTCCCCCTCTGCGCTGCCGCTAGATACGTCTAATTTATAATGAGGTGTGCGTATCTGTGGCAATCTGTGCGCCTGTAATTGTTTTTAGCATACATTTGCTTCTGTTTCCAGGCGTAAATGTAAGTAACTTTGCCGGGGATGGAGTAACAGCCCCAGCACAGCGCCTGATATGCCCCTGCCCCACCCATGTCACATCCAACTGGCCTACAAGCCGTGTGACACAGAAAAGGGGACTTATGACACTTTTTACGTCTAAAAGTGTTGCAAGTCCATTAGTAAATGTGCCCCAAGGAACTGACTAAGGCCTCTTGCACACGACTGTATGGCTTTTTCTGTATTTTGCGGTCAGTTTTAAACGGATCCATTTTTTTGTTTCAGTAGTGTTTGGCTTCCATTCCGTTTTGCTGTTTTGGTTTCTGTTTGTGATCCGTTTTATGCAGATCGCAAACGGAAACGGAAGCATACAATAATGTTTAAACAGTACATAAAAAAATTGGGCTGGGCATAAAATTTTCAACAGATGGTTCTGCAAAAACGGAACAGATACGGAAGACATACAGATGCATTCCGTATGCATTCCGTTTTTTTTGCGGAACCACTGACTTGAATGGAGCCACGGAAGGTGATTTGCGGGCAATAATAGGACATGTTCTATCTTTAAACGGAACAGAAATACGTAAACGGAATGCATACAGAGTTTTTGCGGACCCATTGAGGTTAATGGTTCCACATACGGACCACAAATGGAACACAAAAAAACGGAACAGAAACAGGAAAAAAAAGGAGGAAGAGAGCTTAGAGAGTGTGCAGCTGAGAGCCAGACAGATGTGTCTACCAATTAGTACATCTGATGAGGAAGGAGATCATCCACCAGGCATGTTGACACAGATCTGCACCATGGAGTCACCTGCCAAAATGGGGAAACTGTTTTGGTTCAGAGCTGCAAAGAGAACAGGCAAGAAAAATATAAAGAACAAGAAAAACGAGAAAAAAAGACAAGGTCAAGTGAGACTATGTTATATGTCCCAGTCTCCCCTGTGCTCTGAGCCGACTGAAAAGTTCCTGTTTGCCCCCCAAGATCTGCCTCTGAAGTGGGGCTTGAATGTGGGAGCGGGAAGAGCAGAGCGAGTCAGGCCAAGAGGGTGCTAGACGCTGTCCTCAAAAGTGAGGGTGGTGCTGGTTGCAGAAGGTGCAGACCCAAAGTCAGCCTCTGGCGTGCGCTGCAGGTCAGCTTATGGGGTAACTCGGAAGTTGGTTGATGGCATGGGCGGCAGGTCAATGGATGGGGAGGAATGTAAGTCAGCTGATTGCTCGGACCGGAAGTCAGATGGGTAGCACAAGCAGCATGGTGGAAGCGTGGGTAAGAAAGTGTGAAGCTCCAGTGCTGTTGGACATTCCTCAGTTACTCTAATGCAAAGTAGTATAGCATTACATGCAGGCAGAGGGGTCATTGGGGTGGGGGTTTCGGTACCCCTAAACAGGCAAGGCTCATGTGCAAGCACCCAAGGATGTGGAGGTTCCAGTAACATCGAGAACAGGGATCAGCAACCTTCGGCACTCTAGCTGCTGTGAAACTACAACTCCCAGCATGCACAGTTACACAGCTATTCTCGTAACTCCCATGTGGAGTGAAAGGAGGATTCTGGGAGATGTAGTTTCAGAACAGCTGGAATGCTGGAGGTTGCTGATCCCTGATCTAGAATGACCAGCCCAATGTGAATGATGGTTCCAAGACCGTGAGTGGGGAGATGAACATTGGTGTTAATACTACAGCTAATGTAACTGCTGCCATGGTTGACATAGGTGCAAATGCTGAAATACACAGTAGTTCCTCTGTAGTTCCTCCTGGTTGGGTTGCTGCTCCTGATGTTCTGCCTGGTAGGTCTTATGCAGGGTCCCCCCTCCTCATCTTTAGGTCAGGTACAGCGTTTTGCAACAATGCTTCCTGGGTGCTCTACGGGCAAGGGAAAAGTCCATATCAGTAGGGGGTCAGTAGAGAGACCTGTCCTTCTGGATTAGCAGATATGGACTAGCAGCTTTCTGAGAAAAAAGGGGAGATCAGTGGTCGCTCCTAACAGCAGGGCCAGCTGGTACCAGGAGGAATGTAGTCCATCTCCGGCAGGGGCGGACTTGGAACTTAAAGTGGCCCTGGAAAAAATACTAAAAGTGGCCCTGTTTTTTAGTTGGGTCCAAATTGACAGAAGGCAGGGCCATCAATACCGTATTCATCACTTAGAAAAAGCTACCACTAGATATATTTTGCCAAACCAGAAAAAAATTCATAGCCATAATCTTCCCATAAAATAACACTTTTATTAATTAATATTAAAACATCAAAATAGATACGATATTGGATCAGCCAAAATTTCCTACAGACGGGTATCACAAGCAAGAGACGGTCAAATCAAAACAGTATAAGTGTAAACTATCAATAGTATGTAAGCCCTTACAATGAACTCTATGATGGCACTGTATTAGGCCTACTGCACATGATCGTATGGCTTTTTCAGTATTTTGCGGTCTGCAAAAAACGGATCCGCAAAAAATACGGATGACGTCCGTGTGCATTCCGTTTTTGTGGAACGGAACAGCTGGCCCCTGATAGAACAGTCCAATCCTTGTCTGTTATGCGGACAATAATAGGACATTTTTGAACGGAACAACGGAAATACGGAATCGGAAGGCATACAGAGTACATTCAGTTTTTTTTGCAGACCCACTGAAATAAATGGTTACGTATATGGACCGTATACGGAACGCAAAAAACGGAACGGAAACACAAAAGTTTTTTGTGTTCTGTATATGGGATGTTTTTTTGCGTTCCGTATACGTAACCATTCATTTCAATGGTTCCACAAAAAAAGCGGAATGTACTCCGTATGCATTCCGTTTCTCAGTTTTTCCGTTGAAAGATAGAACATGTCCAATTATTGCCCGCAAATCACGTTCCGTGGCTCCATTCAAGTCAATAGGTCCGCAAAAAAAAAAGGAACACATACGGAACGTACTCCGTATGTCTTCTGTATCCGTTACGTTTTTGCAGAACCATCTATTGAAAATGTTATGCCAAGCCTAATAATTACCGTATACTGTATATGCCATACGGAAAAACAGAACGGAACCGGAAACACTACTGAAAAAAAAAACCTGAAGAACGGATCCAGTAAAAACGGCCTGCAAAACACTGAAAAAGACATACGGTCGTGTGAACGTGCCCTTAGTCTGTATACAGCAGTGAATATAACTGCACCTAACCCTATAACTAATAAATATACAGTGCTGCCCATAATTATTCATACCCCTGGAAAATTTTGACTTAAAGTTACTTTTATTCAACCAGCAAGTAATTTTTTGACGGGAAATGACATAGGTGTCTCCCAAAAGATAATAAGACGATGTACAAGAGGCATTATTGTGGAAAAAAAAAACATTTCTCAGCTTTTATTTACATTTGAGCAAAAAGTGTCCAGTCCAAAATTATTCATACCCTTCACAATAATCAATAGAAAAGCCTTTATTGGCTATTACAGCAATCAGACACTTCCTATAATTGCAGACCAGCTTTTTGCATGTCTCCACAGGTATTTTTGCCTATTTATCTTTAGCAATGAGCTCCAAATCTTTCAGGTTGGAGGGTCTTCTTGCCATCACCCTGATCTTTAGCTCCCTCCACAGATTCTCAATTGGATTCAAGTCTGGACTCTGGCTGGGCCACTCCAAAACGTTAATGTTGTTGTCTGCTAACCATTTCTTCACCACTTTTGCTGTGTGTTTTGGGTCATTGTCATGCTGAAATGTCTACTTGTGCCCAAGGCCAAGTTTCTCTGCAGACTGCCTGATGTTGTCGTTGAGAATCCTCATGTATTGCTCTTTCTTCATGGTGCCGTTTACTGTGATTAGGTTCCCTGGTCCATTGGCTGAAAAACACCCCCAAAGCATTAGGTTCCCACCACCATGTTTGACAGTGGGGATGGTGTTCTTTGGGTTGAAGGCTTCTCCTTTTTTTACGCCAAATGAAGGAAACATCATTGTGACCAAACAATTAAATTTTTGTTTCATCTGACCATAACACAGAGGACCAAAAGTCTTCTTCTTTGTCCAGATGAGCTTTTGCAAAGGCTAAGCGAGCTTTTGTGTGCCTTATCTGAAGAAGTGGCGTCCTCCTTGGTCTGCATTGTGCAGTGTCCGTTGGATTGTCTGTCTTAAGACATTGCCACCAGCAGAGCCCAGATTCACCAGGATGGCCTTGGTGGTGATCCTTGGATTCTTTTTCACCTCTCTAACTATCCTCCTGGCCAGCACAGGTGTCACTTTTGGCTTTCGACCACGTCCTCTGAGATTTTCCACAGTGCGGAACATCTTGTATTTTTTGCTCAAATGTAAATAAAAGCTGAGAAATGTTTTTTCCCACAATAATGCCTCTTGTACATCATCTTATTATCTTTTGGGAGACACCTATGTCATTTCCTGTCAAAAAATTACTTGCTGGTAGAATAAAAGTAACTTTAAGTCAAAATTTGCCAGGGGTATGAATAATTATGGGCAGCGGTAATAATATGGATGCGGTAATAAGGTATATCTTATAATTACCCTGCAGTTCACCTATCGTACTCTGTAACTAGCGTTTCACCACTAAAAGGAGACAATAGCTCCAAAAAACTATTATTGCAGTAATACAGGGCGCCTACCGTTTCTTTTGCTGGATACCCGATTCCCTGAACTCATGTTTGCTTTGTCAGGAGGTGACATAGGATGGGAATGGAGAATGGATAAAGGGACCGTCTACCAATAAGGGAACCACATTATGGTCACATGGGCACTGATTGGAGTGAGGGCGGCGTAAGCCTATTGGTGTCCCCGATGTCTTTTTTTCCATTTTCCGTCTGTGGTTCATCACATGGAGCATTGTCTCACGTGTGCGCAAGTCATGACTGACAGATTGGAGGAAGAGATCAGGAGACAACCAACAGTCATGCACACTCCAAGTGAAGGCTATTGTAACCTAAGACATTATTAAGATTAAATCTATTGACTGTTTGTCCCCAGTATATGCCATACATGATTTAATACTTAAAGGATACTTAAAATAAGGAAAATGCTAACTAATGGCTACAAAGATGGACCTGCTAAAAATTACTGAATTCCGTGAATACGCCTTCCTGGTGTTTTGATAACCTATAAAAATATAGTTATGTTAAGGTGCTAAAGTGCTTATTTGTATGAATGCCACATGATAGTGATTAGGAATGAGCGAATCGACTTCGAATGAAACATCTGAAGTCGATTCGCATAATACTTTGTTTTGAATACTGTACGTGCAGTATTAGAATGTATTGGCTCTTCCTATGAGCCGAAGTTATTACTTCGCGAAGTCTCGCGAGACTTCACATGATAACTTCCTAGATTGATTTCTACTGTAAAAAAAACATTTCCCGAACTCGGGTTCAGTTCCAAGTGCTATCTTGAAACCGAACCCGAGTTCGGGAAATGTTTTTTTTTCCAGTACAAATTAACTTATGAAGTTATTGCGCGAAGTCTCGAGCGAATTCGCAATGCAATAACTCCGGCTCATAGGAGCCAATACATTCTAATACTGCATGTACAGTATTCAAAACAAAGTATTATGCAAATCGACTTCGGATGTTTCACGCTAATCCCTAATAATGATATATGCGTTTAGTGCTTAATTAAAATGTGCAAAACAGTCAATTCATATACAGTTCATTAAATATACAGTGTCGTGATATAAAGTGCAAAATACACAGAAAAATAAAAAATAAAAATAAATACCCAAATTAAATATCCTATACTGGACACTATAGTACAAGTATTAAGGCTGATTTCAGCCTGTGTTTGTGGGCGGGGCGTAGCTCCCTATATATTCCCTCCAATACCTTCCCACAGGCGGTGTGTCTCACTTACTTTGTAGGAAGAGCACATCTAGCCGGCCTCCAAGTTCACTTGTGTCTGGTGCGTCTTGCTGTTCGGTGTACGTCCGGAGAGAAGTTCCTTCTCATCAAGTAAGTCCTGCTAACTTCGCATCGGCGCGGCCGGCAGCTGCGCTCTCTCATTCCGGCTTGCGGTCCACGGTGGAACGCATCGGCTTCCGCTGTCTCCCCAGCCACTTCCTGCTGAGCGCAGATCGGGCCGCTCGCTTACCCACCGGAGACGCCTGAAACTCGCCTCGCACAGCGTGAGCATAGCAGTGAGTCAGGAACAGGTGGCGCGCGCCTCACTGCCTCACTGCTGAACCTTTCCTCAACCACTTGCCAGACGCAGAGATCGGGTCACTCCCATCACGGCTGGCAAGGGCTGGCATCAGGCGTCTCAGCTGGTCCAGTCTACTGGCATCCTTAATGTACCTGGACAGTACAGGATTAGGCCATTCCTTGTATGTTACCTGGATCGTCCAGGCCACGTTATGTGTAATTATGTTACCTGGATCGTCCAGGCCCGGTTCAATGTTGTATGTCACCTGGATCGTCCAGGCCATGGTCTGTTGCTATCGGTTACCTGGTTCGTCCAGGATTGGGCCATTGTTGTATGTTACCTGGATCGTCCAGGCCCGGTTCAATGTCGTATGTCACCTGGATCGTCCAGGCCATGGTCTGTTGCTATCGGTTACCTGGTTCGTCCAGGATTGGGCCATTGTTGTATGTTACCTGGATCGTCCAGGCCCCGTTATGTGTAAATACGTTACCTGGATCGTCCAGGCCCGGTTCAATGTTGTATGTCACCTGGATCGTCCAGGATTTGGCCATCGTCTGTACGTCTCCTGGATCGTCCAGGCTCTGTGCAATGCGGTACGTCACCGGTCCGTCCAGGCCATGGCCTATTGCCATCGGTGGCCTGGATCGTCCGGGATTAGGCCATTGTCTGTACGTCACCTGGATCGTCCAGGCCCAGTGCGAGGTGGCACGTCACCTGGATTGGCCAGGCCATGGCCTATTGCTATCGGTTACCTGGATCATCCAGGATTAGGCCATTGTTGTATGTCACCTGGATCGTCCAGGCCCTGTCATGTGTAAATACGTTACCTGGATCGTCCAGGCCCGGTTCAATGTTGTATGTCACCTGGATCGTCCAGGATTAGGCCATCGTCTGTACGTCACCGGGATCGTCCAGGCCCAGTGCGATGTGGTACGTCACCTGGATCGTCCAGACCATGGCCTATTGCTATCGGTTACCTGGATCGTCCAGGATCAGGCCATTGTTGTATGTCACCTGGATCGTCCAGGCCCTGTCATGTGTAAATACGTTACCTGGATCGTCCAGGCCCGGTTTGGTTTTGTATGTCACCTGGATCATCCAGGTTCAGGCCATTGTCAGTACGTCACCTGGATCGTCCAGGCCATGGCCTATCGCTATCAATTGCCTGGATCGTCCAGCCCCAAGCAATTGTTGTATGTTACCGGAATCATCCAGGCGCCCGTCACGTGTGGCACGTTTCCTGGATCGTCCAGGCCCCAGTTCATTGTCGCCCGGCACATGGACCGCCAGACCAGTCCATGGCACAGGTCTCGGGACCATTCAGGTTCGTTCAATGTGGTGTCACCTATATCGTTCAGTCTGGATCTGGCGTTCCTTGTTAACTAGTTCGTCCGGCCAAGATCGGCATGGTTACGTGGATCGTTAAGGTTCAGCTGTCTGATGGCAGGTCACGTCATTTTGTCCTTCTTGAGTTCCTAGGTCGTACCAGGCGTTGGGCAACTTCCAGCTCCTTCAAGTTAGCCATTGCGGCTCCCATCTCATGTCACATCAGGGCTACCATACCCCGTCCGAGTCTGTCAAGGCCGGGCACGAGCCTTCCGGTCGTTCGTAGGGGTCTCGCGGTCCCCACTCTTCTCACAGCCACGTTTATTCAGTTTACAAAAATTTTCCCTCAGATTCCTAGGAGTGTCTCCAGCCGTCATAAAATCCAAAGTAGGCAAAAGTTCTGCAAGGTAAGATACACGCAACAAGATCCTAGCATTGGTAGGTTCTGTTCTTGTTTATTTCAGTCCATGTTTTCCTCACCTAGCTCTTATTGTTGACCTTTCTATCCGCGGCAATCCAGATCAATTCATTCTTCACAAGTTCGGTTCAGCCAAAGCGGATCCAAGATGTCCCAATTGTCTGGTACAGAAGACAATGTGTCTTCCTTAGGCTCAGTAGTCTCAGGTCGCAGCAGCAACAGATCTCTCCGCAACTGGACCATTCCAAAGCTAATTGCTGAGCTAAACAGGAAAGGGATCCGGTATCCATCATCAGCCAGGAAAGCGGAACTTTATAGGATCCTGATGTCTGAGGCTGGGTCCTCCGAGGAACAATCTTCCTTGTCATCTATACAGCTGTCGCTTTCCCAGCTCCAAGCTTCCATCAACGGGTTAGCCAACTCAGTCTCGGACATCCAGTCCAGAGTTGAGGTCCTGGAAGTCCAGCCTTCAACGTCCGGCCAAAGCCAGGCCACCGTATCAACTCCGGCCACCTTACAGTCTCTCCAAGGTATTAATATTCCTACCCCCCAAATTGTCCCATCCCACTTCCTACCAGAAAGTCTCAAAAAAGATATAGTGGCAGGCAAGGACATAAACCTAGCTTCCATCCTCATTGCATCCCATGATGTTGCAGAGAACCGCGTGATCAACTGTGGGGACGTATCAATAGTCATGAAAGCCAAAGATGCACGTCTCAGTAGGAAGCTGTCCATCCCGGAATTTGTCCTGGCCTTCAGTGTTTATAGGGATGTGGTCTGCTCAGCCCAGCCTGACAGAAGGGAGGAATTGGATAGATACCTTTACCGGGTCACCGACCTGGGCCAGAAATATGGTGGATCAGCATTCTACGATTATCACCGGTCCTTCTCCGCCAAAGCAGCAGCAGCGCTCTCCCAGTTCCAGTTTGTCACCAATTGGGCGGAGATGGATACTAAGCTATTCTGCCGGCACTTCGCGGGGCTCAGGGCCCCCACCTGCTCAAACTGCCAGTCTATATTTCATACAACGGATTGGTGCCCAAACTACAGTCTTAACACGCCACAAGGTCCATGGCCCGGCCCCTCCGGCAGTCAGGGCAATTCCAGTTCAGTGGACAAATTAGGCCGGCCCATAGTTTACCTCGGCAAAAGCCAGTTGTGCAACAACTTTAATCTGGGGAGCTGTGCCTTCAACGCATGTCGGGCTTTGCACATCTGCTCGTTGTGTTTCAGAGCTCATCCTCGCTCCTCGTGCCCTAGGAAAACCTCACAACAACCATGACTAACCGACATCAATGTCGAACTACTGTCGATTCTCCTAGCCGACCACCCTGATCGAGCATTCACTGAATCCCTGATATCCGGTTTCCGCCAAGGGTTTCACACAGGGTTAATTTCTCTTCCCCAAAGTAACTGGGAGGGTCCTAACTTAATGTCAGCCAGTCAGGATCCAGAGGCAGTTAACACATTGATCCTAGCAGAGGTCGCCAAAGGTTTCTTGCTAGGCCCCTTCTCCGACGTTCCCTTTCAACACTGGCGCATCAATCCCATCGGTATTGTATCAAAACAGTCATCTAATAAAAAACGTCTGATCTATGATTTGTCTGCTCCACATGCTTCGTCCACTCCTAGCCTGAATTCTCTGATCCCTTCAGACGAATTCTCAATGAGATACTCTTCCATTGATCAAGCAATCCAGCTCATTTTGCTCTCAGGCAAGGGTTCTTGGCTCACCAAAGCGGATATAGCTGACGCCTTTAAGCTACTGCCCATTCAGCCACAGCTCTGGGGTTTTTATGGCATCAGATGGTCCAATAAATTTTATTTTGCCAACCGTCTCACGTTCGGTTGCAAAAGCAGTCCTTGGCTTTTTGATCAGCTAGCTCAAGCTCTTCACTGGATATTGGTTCACCACGGGGGTTTGCCAATGGTCATCCATTACTTGGATGACTTCTTGATTATTGAGAAACAGCGTCCCCTCCCAACCGCATTAAACACTCTGAAGGAGTTATTTAGTCAGTTACAGGTCCCGTTAGCTCAGAACAAAACAGAAGGGCCAGCTCCACAAGTCACCTTTCTGGGCATTATCTTGGACACAGTCCGCATGGAGGCCAGGCTCCCTTCTGAGAAATTAATCAAGATTCGGTCAGCCATGAATAGAGCGGTGCTAAGCAACTCCATCACCAAAACCGAACTCCAGTCTCTTTTAGGGATGCTTAATTTTGCGACCAGGGTCATGCCGCAAGGGAAAGCATTCATGTCAAGGATGCTGCAACTCCTCCCCGAAGCTCAGGATCAGGACAGCTCCATTTTTTTAGATAGTCACGCCAGAGCAGATCTATCCATGTGGAATTCCTTTTTGTCAAACTGCAACGGCATTTCTTTATTCATCCCTCCCCGAACCTCACGCTCGCCCATCATTTTTTCGGACGCAGCAGGGTCAGTTGGGTTCGCTGCTATCTTTGGCAATCATTGGTTCGCGGGCAGATGGCCCCCAGAAATAAGATCCGATATAGAAGCATTAAAATCATCCCCCCTCATTGAACTATATCCCATAGTGGCAGCGGCCCAAGTTTGGGGTGACCAGTGGGCCAATTCCTCCGTCCTTTTTGTCACGGATAGCCAGGCGTTAGTCGACATCCTGGACAAACAAAGGGCTAAGTCTCCAAAAATCATGTCACTGTTACGCAAGTTAGTTTGGCTGTCCCTTTCCTTCAACTTTCGTTTTTCAGGGGAACATATTCAGGGGCTTAGTAACACAGCAGCAGATGCACTGTCTAGATCAAAATTTTCGGTTTTTTTTCAGGAGATGCCCGACGCAGATCCCACGGGTGCTTCAATCCCATCGCACAACACTCTAACGATGGACTAGAGTCACTCATCTCGACAGCGAAAAGCCTCATAAACCAGTCGCTAGCCCCAAACACGGCCAGGAATTATAGAGCCGGATTGAAAGCCTTCGACAGGTTCAGACGCCTTCACCCCCAGGGCGCCCATGACGAAACGTTGTACTTACTGGCGTTCATAGCTTTCTGTCATTCCCAACTCAATCTCTCTCATAGTTCCATCAAGTTATATCTAGCAGGCCTTCAACACCACTTCATGCTCAGTAATCCGGGTCGTTCCTCCATATTTTCGAACCAGGCCATCAAGGCGGCCCTCAGGGGAATCCAAAAAACCATCAAACAAACTCCCCCCCGCAGACAACCGGTGTCTCCCGAGCTATTCAGGGATCTGTCCTCTGCGTTAGATGGTCATCCTTTTGGGCCCTTTTCCAGCATGATAATACAAGCGGCCATGTTTTTAAGCTTCTATGGCTTTCTCCGGCCAGGGGAATTTACCGGCAGCCCTCCGAGGCAAGGCTGCCTCCGCAAAGACCAGTTGGCGTGGCACAAGGACCATTTCATACTCAGCCTACCTCTAACCAAAACAAACCAGACAGGGCCACCCTCGGAGGTTAAATATTTCCCCACTCATAGTAAATGGTGCCCAGTCCGTATCCTAAATAAACTGTTGTCACAGTTACAGTCAACTCCTCCAATAGTCCTCTCCTCCCCTTTAATGGCAAGCCCCTCTCATCCGTCCAATTCACGTCCCACATACGTTCCCTAGCGGCAGGCCTCGGATATGATCCAAGTACCATCTCGGGTCATTCGTTCCGTATAGGGGCGGCTTCATCTGCGTCACAACACCAGGTCCCTGCCCATGTAATCCGTTCCATGGGGCGTTGGCGGTCATCATGCTTCAACAGATATATTCCGAACCCACACAGGGAGATATCTCAGGCTTTCCAGTCATTGGCGTTATAGTACATAAACTGGAAGCATACGAATAAACAGGTTCTCACCAATGGAGTGTACTTGTCTTTTTGCCCTCTTCAGGCCTACCCACGCTCATGGCTCCCGGCACAACTCAGCCATAGGTCAGGTTTGGCATGCCTTACCCACGTCTAGAACGTTTTAGCCCTGCCCATAAGTATTAAGGCTGATTTCAGCCTGTGTTTGTGGGCGGGGCGTAGCTCCCTATATATTCCCTCCAATACCTTCCCACAGTCGGTGTGTCTCACTTACCCCTCCCTCCCTCCCTTTTTTCACACACTCCAACAGGGTACGCCCTCTTCAGGCCTACCCACGCTCATGGCTCCCGGCACAACTCAGCCATAGGTCAGGTTTGGCATGCCTTACCCACGTCTAGAACGTTTTAGCCCTGCCCATAACTACATATATGATTATAGTGTCCATAGATTACAGTGAATATAATACTTGCAGATATAAGTATACATATGTAGTCCTTATATGAGGCTCCAAAAATCACTGCCTATTTGTTTGATATGTACAGTATACACTACGTGCAGAATTATTAGGCAAATGAGTATTTTGACCACATCATCCTCTTTATGCATGTTGTCTTACTCCAAGCTGTATAGGCTCGAAAGCCTACTACCAATTAAGCATATTAGGTGATGTGCATCTCTGTAATGAGAAGGGGTGTGGTCTAATGACATCAACACCCTATATCAGGTGTGCATAATTATTAGGCAACTTTCTTTCCTTTGGCAAAATGGGTCAAAAGAAGGACTTGACAGGCTCAGAAAAGTCAAAAATAGTGAGATATCTTGCAGAGGGATGCAGCACTCTTAAAATTGCAAAGCTTCTGAAGCGTGATCATCGAACAATCAAGCGTTTCATTCAAAATAGTCAACAGGGTCGCAAGAAGCGTGTGGAAAAACCAAGGCGCAAAATAACTGCCCATGAACTGAGAAAAGTCAAGCGTGCAGCTGCCAAGATGCCACTTGCCACCAGTTTGGCCATATTTCAGAGCTGCAACATCACTGGAGTGCCCAAAAGCACAAGGTGTGCAATACTCAGAGACATGGCCAAGGTAAGAAAGGCTGAAAGACGACCACCACTGAACAAGACACACAAGCTGAAACGTCAAGACTGGGCCAAGAAATATCTCAAGACTGATTTTTCTAAGGTTTTATGGACTGATGAAATGAGAGTGAGTCTTGATGGGCCAGATGGCTGGATTGGTAAAGGGCAGAGAGCTCCAGTCCGACTCAGACGCCAGCAAGGTGGAGGTGGAGTACTGGTTTGGGCTGGTATCATCAAAGATGAGCTTGTGGGGCCTTTTTGGGTTGAGGATGGAGTCAAGCTCAACTCCCAGTCCTACTGCCAGTTTCTGGAAGACACCTTCTTCAAGCAGTGGTACAGGAAGAAGTCTGCAAGGTAAGAAAAACATGATTTTCATGCAGGACAATGCTCCATCACACGCGTCCAAGTACTCCACAATGTGGCTGGCAAGAAAGGGTATAAAAGAAGAAAATCTAATGACATGGCCTCCTTGTTCACCTGATCTGAACCCCATTGAGAACCTGTGGTCCATCATCAAATGTGAGATTTACAAGGAGGGAAAACAGTACACCTCTCTGAACAGTGTCTGGGAGGCTGTGGTTGCTGCTGCACGCAATGTTGATGGTGAACAGATCAAAACACTGACATAATCCATGGATGGCAGGCTTTTGAGTGTCCTTGCAAAGAAAGGTGGCTATATTGGTCACTGATTTGTTTTTGTTTTGTTTTTGAATGTCAGAAATGTATATTTGTGAATGTTGAGATGTTATATTGGTTTCACTGGTAAAAATAAATAATTGAAATGGGTATATATTTGTTTTTTGTTAAGTTGCCTAATAATTATGTACAGTAATAGTCACCTGCACACACAGATATCCCCCTAAAATAGCTAAAACTAAAAACAAACTAAAAACTACTTCCAAAAATATTCAGCTTTGATATTAATGAGTTTTTTGGGTTCATTGAGAACATGGTTGTTGTTCAATAATAAAATTAATCCTCAAAAATACAACTTGCCTAATAATTCTGCACTCCCTGTATAGACATTTCCTATTCTTCTTTCCTGTTTTATATTTTTCTTCATTATTCCTCTGTTGTGTGTTCATCTTTCTCACTGGTTACTATGGTCCCACCAACATCCGTCTGTCTAAAATGATCAGATTAACAATTAAAACCTGTAAAAACACCCCATTATTTTTCCCCTAAAAATGGTTCATAGAAATGCGCTGTACCAATGTTTTCATTTAGTCCTCTTGATGCCAGTGTACCCAATCTGAAGATCCATTTGCTTTCCAATTGAGTCAAATCTCCACCTCTTGATCCTAGATGTATTTGATCAATTCCTCTAAACTTCAGTAATCTTGATATATCTTCAATCTCTTTGGCTTTTTCAATGTCTCTAATATGTTCTCTTACTCTGATCCTGATTTCTCTCGTTGTCAGTCCGACAGAGTTTATTGCATGAACAATAGGCATAATAAATTATTCCCGTGGCTGAACATGTAATATAAGTGTAATGCTGCAGAACCCCAAGCAACCAGGCAAAGATCTGAACAAACGTGGATTTATTGAAAACACAGCAGTAAAGTCCAAGCCAGAAATCATAGAGATAACGTAGTCCAAATAATAACCTCTGTGGGAAAATGTCAGAGAAAAGCCAGACCAGGCTAAAGTTCATACAGAAGAGTCAGTGAAACCAAATACCTAAGGATGAGACGGTGAAGTATCCAAGGTCCGATCTGAGGTCACACACGGTGCAACTTTAGAGCAGAGACGAGGTTTCCAGAGGCATTCACTAGATGGAGACACACAGAGTTCATGCATGGAACAAACTTAGTGAATCTGAACCAGCATACTCCCAGGTTGTAGAGACAACAGTCAGCACTGATCAGCCAGGGAGATCACCTTTTAAACACCTGCTGGCCAATCACAGAGTGCTGCTTGTCAGAACCTCATAGGTCATGCGATGATCCTACTCATTAGCACCTGTGCAGCAAATCCCTAATCAACTTTAAATTTGTGCACAGATGCTTTACCTGCCAGTGGCCAACGTAGCGCATAAGATGCACGCACACTCGGCCGCGCATTCATTTGTGAATCACTCTCGGGCGTGCACGCGGACGCCCAACAGACTCGGCACAGGCACGGGATTGTGCCAGCATGGACGCCGAAATGCAACCCGCAGGAGACACCGGAGGCAGGACCGGCCGCGATGTATTGCCATCAGCCCGGCAATTCTGCCTCAGAGATCCCTGCGGCCCTCCCCTCCGGCGCCCATGCGGACAACCCACCGTATCTGCCCGCAAGGGAACCAAAACCGCGGACTCCCTTACATTATTCCCCCCTCGAGGAGGCGGCTCAGAAGACTCCAAACGGGGCTTACCCGGATTCTCACGGTGGAAAGTAGCTACCAATTCCTCTGCATGAACCTGGCGGGAAGGTACCCAACATCTCTCTTCTGGACCAAATCCCTTCCAGTCCACTAAATACTGGAGAGATCTCTGGACAAAGCGGGAATCCAAAATCTTATTGACCTCAAATTCCGTCTACCCTTGAACCTCCACCAGAGATGGAGTTCGAATGAAGGGAGCGGCCTCGGCCGCCGATTTGAGCAGTGAAACATGAAAGGTGTTCACTCCTCGAATCGACGGAGGAAGAGCAACCTTGTAAGTCACCCGGTTAATTTTTTGTATAAACGGGTATGGACCAATGAATCTAGCCCCCAGTTTGGAAGACGGTTGACGCAACGGGATGTTTCGGGTGGAGACCCACACTAGATCTCCTACCTTAAACTCTTGCTCCGTAGTGCAATGGCGGTCAGCGAATTCTTTCTGTTGTGCCACCGCCTTACGAAGATTCCGCTGCGTCAACAACCAAATGGACTGTCTATCCTGGAACCATTGATTCACCACTGGACAGTCAGTGGAGGCCCCTGCCAGAGAGGAGAGTCTTGGATCCCTGCCCCCCACGCACCTGAACAGAGACATCTTGGTAGAGGCATGTTCGGAGTTGTTATAAGCCACCTCTGCAAAGGGGAGGTGAGCTGCCCATTCCTCCTGGCAGTCTGACATGAAACACTGGAGATACTGTTCCAGGGTGTGGTTCGTTCTTTCTATCTGCCCGTTAGTCTCTGGGTGAAAACCAGATGAAAATGACAGCCTAATCCCTAGACGGGAGCAGAAGAAACGCCAGAAACGTGAAATAAACTGAACTCCCCTATCTGAAACAATATTCGCCGGTGCCCCATGTAATCAGAAGACATGTTTCACATAACAGATCTGCCAGCTTTCCAGCTGACGGCAATCCAGGAAGTGGAATAAAATTTGCCATTTTACTAAAACGATTCACCACTACCCAAATTACTGTACAGCCGGAAGACCTAGGCAGATCCGTTATGAAATCCATAGACACGTGGGTCCACGGGGCCGAAGGAATGGACAGAGGAAGCAAAGTACCAGAAGGGGCGGACCGAGATGATTTACAGCGAGCACAGACACTACATGCTTGGACATAGGCTTTGACATCAAAAAGCATCTTGGGCCACCAGACATGACGTTTACAAAGGGATATGGTTTTCTTTATCCCCGGGTTCCCGGCCGACTTAGAATTATGCAATTGTTGCAAAACCCTAAGTCTGAAATTTAAAGGCACAAACAGCCGACCTTTCGGTTTGTTAGGAGGGCTCTCTGCCTGTAAAGGTAAGAGCAGTGAAGACAGATCCTCCATTATCCCTGAGGTGTCCAAGGTGGCTACGAAACACCTCGCAGGGATAATGGGTTCTGACTCAGTGTCATGTCCAGAAGGGGCATCATGGAAACAAGGGGAAAGAGCATCCGCTTTGACATTCTTGGTACCTGGTTTATAGGTTAAGCGGAAATTAAAGCGGGTAAAAAACAATGCCCAGCGGGCTTGGCGAGAATTTAATCTCTTAGCCCCTTCGATATACTCGAGGTTCTTGTGGTCGGTGTAAACCGTAATGGGATGTTCTGCACCCTCTAGCCAATGTCTCCACTCTTGAAAGGCCAACTTAACCCCTAAAAGCTCTCTATTACCGATATCATAGTTACGCTCGGCTGGAGAGAGCTTCCGAGAGAAAAAGGCAAAATGATGAAGCCTCTCCGGATCTCCAGAGTACTGAGACAGAACCGCCCCCACTCCGACCTCAAAAACGTCAACCGTGAGGAAAAAAGGTCGAGAAGTGTCTGGATGAGTGAGGATTGGAGCTGAGCAAAAGGCTTGCTTTAGCGTCTCAAAGGCTTTGGCAGCCTCTTTCGTCCACTCAGAAGGGTTCATCCCCTTCTTAGTGAGGTTAGTGAGAGGCAGCACTACCGCAGAAAAGTTCTTGTTACATTTTTCGATAGAAATTGGTGAAACCTAGGAAACACTGTAATCCCTTCGGATCTCTAGGCTGAGGCCAGTCTAGGACAGCTGAGAGTTTGGAGGGGTCCATCGCCAATCCTTGTTCAGAGACTATATACCCTAGAAAAGGCAATTATTTCACTTCAAACAAGCATTTCTCGAGCTTGGCGTACAAGTGATTCTCTCTCAGCCTCTGGAAAACATGATCCCGGTGAGTTTGCAAGTCTGATGAGTAGATTAGTATGTCGTCTAAATAGACAACCACGAATCTACCAGAGAAATCCCAGAGGACATCATCGATGAACTACAGAGACTGAAAGGCATCACAAGATACTCATAATGCCCGTCTCTAGTAATAAATGCGGTCTTCCATTCGTCACCCTTACGAATACGTACTAAGTTGTACGCACCCCTCAAATTGCCACTTGAGCAAACAAATCTTCAATAAGTGGAATGGGGTACTGATTCTTCACTGTAATTCGATTGAGGGCACGGAAATCAATGCAGGGTCTCAATCCGCCGTCTTCTTTCTCCACGAAAAAGAATCCTGCCCCTGCGGGAGAAGTGGACGGTCGGATGAAACCCTTATCGAGATTCTCCTTTATATATTCTCGCTGGGCCTGAATTTCAGGCCCAGTGAAATTATACAGATGCCCTCTGGGTGGCATGGTACCTGGCAACAAATCAATAGGACAATCATATGGCCTATGAGCAGGTAACACATCAGCCCCTTGTGGGCTAAACACGTCTTGGAAGTGATGATAGCATTTGGGTAACGCACTCAGCACTTCCGTGGATGCAAGTGGCAACACCAGGCAAATGTACTTGGTGAAGCAGTCAGAACTCCACTTGCAAATTTGTCCGGAACGCCAGTCCACAACTGGATTATGAAGTCTCAACCAGGGGAGGCCCAAAATCAAAGTGGATGGCATGTCCAGGGTTAAAAGGTTTAAGACTTCCCTGTGACCAGCCCCTACCGTTACCTGCAACACAGGTGTCATCCACAACGACCGGCCTTCTTGAAGGAGAGACCCATCCACAGCAGTGACGGAAATGGCTTCTCCCGGTTTGAAGACTGGGATCTGTAGTCGTTGGACCAGAGAAGAGTCAATGAAGTTACCGGCAGCTCCCGAGTCGAGTAAGGTGGAGATAGGATGGTTCTTCCCTTGCCACTCAATAGTAATAGGTATGAGAAGACGACTTATTTTAAGAGGAGGCAGCAGAGTACCTAGTATTAAATTATAAGCAGCAGGAGTCACGGAAGTTGAGAAACTCCTGCCTATTACCTGAAAAAACCTCAGGTAGGGGTATTTTGGGTTCCACTGGGTGTTCTGCTGAAGTCGGGTCGGGCAAACCCTGGCCTCCCTGGAGGAGGATTTTAAGCTCGTCCCCGACTGTTGCCAGTTGTGCATGGATCTTATTAATATTCACAGCAGAGATGTTTATCCTGTGTTGGACCAAGAGGTTCGCGGCTCCCGTCAATTCCACTAGCTGCCGTTGGATACGATCCATGATAACTGGAAGTTGGGGCTCACTGTTCTGTAATGCTGCAGAACCCCAAGCAACCAGGCAAAGATCTGAACAAACGTGGATTTATTGAAAACACAGCAGTAAAGTCCAAGCCAGAAATCATACAGAGATAACGTAGTCCAAATAATAACCTCTGTGGGAAAACGTCAGAGAAAAGCCACACCAGGCTAAAGTTCATACAGAAGAGTCCGTTAATCCAAATACCTAAGGATGAGACGGTGAAGTATCCAAGGTCCGATCCGAGGCCACGCACGGTGCAACTGTAGAGTAGAGACGAGGTTTCCAGAGGCATTCACTAGATGGAGACACACAGAGTTCATGCATGAAACAAACTTAGTAAATCTGAACCAGCATACTCCCAGGTTGTAGAGACAACAGTGAGCACTGATCAGCCAGGGATATCACCTTTTAAACACCTGCTGGCCAATCACAGAGTGCTGCTTGTCAGAACCTCATAGGTCATGCAATGATCCTACTCATTAGCACCTGTGCAGCAAATTCCTAATCAACTTTGAATTTGTGCACAGATGCTTTACCTGCCAGTGGCCGACGTAGCGCAGAAGATGCACGCACACTCGGCCGCGCATTCATTTGCGAATCACCCCTTGGGCGTGCATGCGGACGACCAAACAGACTCGGCACGGGCACGGGATTGTGGCAGCATGGACGCCAGAACGCAACCTGCAGGAGACACAAGATGCAGGACCGGCCGCAACGTATTGCCATCAGCCCGGCAATTCTGCCTCAGAGATCCCCTCCTGCACCCATGTAGACGCCCCACCATATCTGCCCGCAAGGGAACCAAAACCGCAGACTCCCTTACAATATGTTGTCTAATTTGAAATATTTCTGAAAATCTATGGTTCTTTCTATATTTTTACAGGCCCCGCAGCTTCCACATGGGAAGCATCCTCCCCTATGTTTTCTTTCCCCAAAGGGATACTTTTTTGTGTGGTATATAGTGACTGTGTAACAACATGTCTTGTAAGTTTCTGCCCCGTCTTTCTGTTACTTTTGGATATTCAGTAATATGTGTGTTCAAGGATGGATCAATTTTCAAGATGTCCCAATGTCGTTGTAAGATGTTCATAATATCATGCCATTGTGCATTGTATTCTGTTATGAATCTGATCTCTTGTCTGGTCTCTGCTTGTCTTTTCGATCTATTAGGACATAACAAGGTTTGTCTTGGAGTCCTCACAGTTCTTTTAAATGCATTTTTGATCTATCTATTGCTGTATCTTCTTTCCCTGAAGCGGACTTTTAATTCCCCTGCTTGCGGTTAAAAATTTGAGTCTGTTGAACAAAAGCGTTTTAATCTCAAAAATTGTCCCACTTGTATGCCATCAACAGTAGATCGTAAATGAGCATAATCTGCATGGAGAAGAGAATTACTGCTGTATGCTTTCTAAAAACATTGATCTCTATCTATCTAGTATCTACTTCTTTATCTACCTTGTAGTGTATGTCAATTTCACATTGATTTTGTTTTCATTTAATTTGTTCATCAGATGTTCCAATTCATTTGGGAGACCTTCCCAAGAGAACAGGATGTCATCTATATAGCGCATCCAATTTAGTACTCTATCTATATTTGGAATAGCTTCTCCCAAAAAGATTTTTCTTTCTCATGCTCCCAGAAACAGATTTGCAGATGATGGTGCTAGCCTATACCAGGGCCTAAGGAGGAAACTCGAGCATTTAGTCTCAACCGGTGGTAGCCGAGAGGAAATCCCTGGAGAAAAATCTTTGCTGAAAAGGTACCAGTATGATAGGCATGCATATTTAGTTCTTGAGAGAGATTCTTTTCTAAAATACTGCTCACCTGAATCCTACAGGAACTGTAAGATGTCAGTGAATAGCAAAGTGGTCACAGGACTGGTTGTTATTACAGGCTCCCTGAAGAGATCCAAATCACGGATCCTGGAGGTCATCAGATCCTTCTACTCACACCTTTTGGGAAATAGGGATCTAGATCGGGATTAAGTGATGGCTTTCCTGGCTGAAGCAGTCCTTGAACCAGGAGTCGACCCCTCTCTGGATGTTTTGATGGAATTGATCAAGTCCAACTGGTGACTGAAGGGATTGACCTCAAGAAATCGCCAGGTCCAGATGGCTTAACATCTGAATTCTATAAGACCTTTAAAGGAACCTTAATTCCCCTCTTGATTACTGTCTTTAATGAGTGTCTTTCCTTAGGCACTCTGCAAAAGTAAATGAGGAGATCTGCCTTGATCATTCTGTCCAAGGAATCCATTCTGCCTTGATCATTCTGTCAAAGAATACGACCCGTACGAATTGACATCACATAGCGCTCCTCAACATGGACAGAAAGATTGCGGCAAAAGTACTGTTAATTTGACTGGTGAACTTTGCACCCGATCTCTTTTCATCAACCCAACATTGCTCTGTGTTTGGCTGCAGCACTTTTAGTCTGAGAGGCAGTGCAACAGGGTAATGCAGGCTGCTGGGAGCGGTACATGTTGTCCTTAGACCAGGCTAAAGCTTTTGACCGAGTGAACCATGGGTACCTCTGGTCTGTCCTTCTGAGGTACAGGCTACCTGGGGGGGTTTGTCAATTGGCTTCATACTTTGTACGCTGGTGCAGAGACTTTCTTGCTGGTAAATGGTTGGGTTGGGTCTGGTGTCCGCCAGGGTCGTACGTTGAGTCCTTTGCTATATTTGTTCGCTATTCTTTTCTTAGGAGGATTGATCATGGACCATTGGCACGAGTTGGGATAGATCTGAATGACCTAGAAGCCACTCAGAGGGTGGTTGTGTATGTGGGTGACGTCACTATATTTGTGTCCTTGAGAGGGGGCGCGGAGTGTGTGATATCTGAAGTGGAACTTTATCATCTGGGTCAAAGATTAATTTGGATAAGTGTGAAATTCTCTGGCTGGGAGGAGGAGATCCTGATTTCAGTCTCCCGGACACTCTTCCAGAGCCTCAGGAATCTGTTAAAATGTTAGGCATTAAATTTGGCCCGGGTGATTACCCAATAAAATAATGGGAGTGTACGCTGAAAATAACTGTTCAGAAGGTAGGTCAGTGGAAGGGTTGGTCTTTTACCCTTTCGGGAAAGGGTTCACTTGTCCAAGACTGACCTGTTACCATTGGTGGTGCAGGTGACCAAGACCTTGTCAAGAAAGGTACTTGACAGTAGGGCTTTGTTGACCCATTTCCAGAAGCCACTGGCGCTCAAAGACTGCCCAAGTGAGGTCCTAGGTGTGAAATTCAATATTTTAAATTCAGTGAGGATCCCCTAGAATTGCCCTAAATACAGAGGTGTACAAACCGGTGGGTTCATCCATCGGCTGACCTGGTGTAGCATGCCTCTCATGCTGAGTGGGCCTATGGTTCATTCAGAGGTCTGGGTGGTAGGAATCATTGCACTTCTTTTCTAGTTAGCACAGTGGTTAGTGATGTCACGTGGAATGCACAGTGCTTAGTAGTGTTGGGAGCGAATATTCGTATCGCGAATTTTAATCGTGAATATCGCCACTTTGAGAATTCGCGAAGATTTAGACTATAGTGCTATATATTCGTATTCGTCAATATTCTAGATTTATTTTTTTCATCTGAACCCATGATCCCTCCCTGCTTCTTGCTTGTGGGCCAATGAGAAGGCTGCAATGTCTTTGTCTGAGCTTAGCAACATCCCTAGCAACCAATAGGAAAGCTGCCTCCCCCTTACTATATAAGAACCTCCCCAGCAGCCATTTTCTGCAGTTTTTTGCAGTTCTGAGAGATACAGCAGTGTCATTGCAGTGCTCTGTGCTTTGCTGTGTCATTACATTAGATAGTTATATATAATACATGAAGAGGGCATTGGCAATACGTTCGGTCCCCCACACCACATAACTTACCTAACCCACCCCCCAACCCATAGAAATAAATACACGACACCACTGTTTCGATTTAATCGGCCACAGCAGCCGTTCATTAAATAAATACATAACATAATTAACATATAAATTAACCAATGACGAGGGAGGTCCTAGAAGCCCCAATAACCTCATAAACACCAATAAAACCTGCGTCTCCATCTTGCCCCCAGCTGTTGAACCCAGCTCGGAGGCAGCAACTGATGGACGCGTAGTTAGTTAATACCAGCTCCTCAATGAGAGTCCAGCCCCTCCCGCGGGGCCCTCCCATCCTCAGGTACCACCATATTCTTCCACTTCAAGGACCTCCCCCGCCTCCAAGAATGCGCAGCTTGACATCCTCAAACCTGCGCGTCCCTCCACATCCGTAACGCTGTCTCCACACCACTCTGGAGCCCCAGAGACCACAAATCCGTCCCCACCGCATTCAGATGCACTCCATCTGCTCTCCAAAAAGCACCTACACCCTTCTCCAACTCCTCATGTCGCACCACCACCGCCCCATTCTTTGCCATAAAACGGCCCACTGCCCTATTCACCTTTATCCGGGCCTTGTTAATACTCTCCACCGACCTTGCCCCCCTCCAAGCCGTCCGCGGAACAATGTCCGACCAAACCGTGACTACACCTGGAAACAGCGCCCAAATCCTGAGCAGGTCAAACTTCACGGCCGCCTCCCCAAATCGTTGCCCCCTACATGAAGCACCAACACATCCGGAGGACAATCCAACCGCGCAAAACGATGAACCTCTCGCAACACTCCTCCCCACAACATCCCTCTAACCCCTAACCACCTGACCGTAGCTAACTCCGGACTAAAACCCAACTGGCGCCCATACGGCCGCACATCCGCTCTGATCGCCCCCCAAAACACCTAGGAGTGACCCAAGATCCACACCAAGGCCGCCGCCACACCTGCAAACAACAAAATAAAAAATTAATTAACACAAACGCACCCCCCGCACCCCACTACAAAAACCCAAACCGAACATACGATTTAAACCGCACCGACTCCCAACGCCCGATTCTCCTAATCCCATCATCACTGTCCCACATTGACCCCACACAGTGGCGGATCCAGGGGGGGGCAACGGGGCAATTGCCCCCCCCCCCGAGCTGGCGGCGGGCGGCGGCGGCTGGACACAGGGAGATGAGCGCTTCCATTGTGGAAGCGCTCATCTCCAGTCATCTGTATCGCCGTCCTCAGGACAGCGATACAGATGCCTGCCTGTGCTGCGGTAGGGGAGGGAGAGGCGTGTCCCTTTCCCTTCCTCTGATAGGCTGCCGGCCTAGTGCCTGCAGCCTATCAGAGGCCGGCGCAGGCGGCGCGATGATGTCATCGCGCCGCCTGAGCCATACAGCGTGGGACACAGGCCAGAAGAGGCCTGCATCGCATCGCTGACATGGAGGTAAGTATGTGTTTTTTAATTTTTTATTATATACAATACTTTTACTGGCGGGGGCTGTTATTACTGGCAAGGGGGGGCTGTTATTACTGGCAAAGGGGGGCTGTTATTACTGGCAAAGGGGGGCTGTTATTACTGGCGGAGGCTGTTATTACTGGCAAAGGGGGGCTGTTATTACTGGGGGCTGTTATTACTGGGGGCTGTTATTACTGGCAAAGGGGGGCTGTTATTACTGTCGGGGGCTGTTATTACTGGCACCTGGGGGCTGTTATTACTGGCAAAGGGGGGCTGTTATTACTGGCACAGAGGGGCTCTTATTACTGGGGGCTGTTATTACTGGCAAAGGGGGGCTGTTATTACTGGCGGAGGCTGTTATTACTGGCAAAGGGCGGCTGTTATTACTGGGGGATGTTATTACTGGGGGCTGTTATTACTGGCAAAGGGGGGCTGTTATTACTGTCGGGGGCTGTTATTACTGCCAAAGGGGGGCTGTTATTACTGGCACAGAGGGGCTGTTATTACTGGGGGCTGTTATTACTGGCAAAGGGGGGCTGTTATTACTGGGGGATGTTATTACTGGCAAAGGGGGGCTGTTATTACTGGGGGCTGTTATTACTGGCAAAGGGGGGCTGTTATTACTGGGGGCTGTTATTACTGGCACAGAGGGGCTGTTATTACTGGGGGCTGTTATTACTGGCACAGAGGGGCTCTTATTACTGGGGGCTGTTATTACTGGCACAGAGGGGCTGTTATTACTGGGGGCTGTTATTACTAGGGGCTCTTATTACTGGCACAGAGGGGCTGTTATTACTGGGGGCTGTTATTACTGGCACAGGGGGGCTGTTATTACTGGCATAGGGGGCTATTATTACTGGCACGGGGGGTCTGTTAATACTGGCACATGATTGGGGGCACTATAGGGGCATCTACTGAGGCCACAAAGAAGGGGTATTTTATATGGGCTCTCTGTACAGTACAATTTTATACTGGGACACATTATGGTGGGTACTATGGGGAAGTGGGGAGAGGAGTACTATGGGGTCATCTACGGGGGGCACTAAGAAGGGGTATTTTATACTTGCAAATTATGGGGGACACTACTGGAGCATTTTATACTGGTACATTATGGGGGGCACTAGGAGGAAGGAGGGTGTGGAGCACTATGGGGTCATTTACTAGGGGCACTATATAGGGGTATTTTATACTGACACATTATGGGGGCACTATGGGGACATTAGCTCAACTGGGGGCATTACAAGGGGATAATTTTTGCACTGTCACATTATAAGGAGAATTATTACTACTGGGGGGGGGGGCATTATGGTGGGCTTTATTACTCCCCCATGGTATGACCCCCTAGTAGCAGCACCGGCCTCTCCCTGCTCTGCTATCCCTCTGCCCCTTCTCCAAATCCTTATTATGAAATCTTTCTCATTAGGATAAAACATCAGCTCCGCCGAGCCCCCGGTCAAAGTGTGGAAGTGGTGTCCGAGATCCCCAAGGGCCAAGCCAAGTAACTGTAAGTTTTCATGTGAAATATGTTTGTTATACACATATAGCCTACACTGTGCCCCACAATATACAGTATACCGCTACACTGTGTGTAGTCTGTTCTATAAGCACCATTGTTTTGTGGCGGCGGACAGAAAATAATCTGAAAGTGCCCCTCCCGAGACCAGGCTCTGGATCCGCCACTGACTGACCCCCAACCTAGCCGCCTCAGTCGCGGCCCCAATCCTAAAAGAATGCCCAGCATAGCCCTTTTCTGGCACACCCAAACCTTTCAAACATTTTTTGAACACTGCCAAAAAACTGAAATCTGGACAAAAAGGAACCATCCTCATGCCTAAGAAACGGCAACGAATCCTTTTTAATCCCTGACCCATAAGTACCCACGCACCGCACCGCACATACCACAACCCGGAACCAAAAACAACGCAAACTGTTGCCCCCTACCCTCCTGATCTGTTTTTGACCTACGAATCCGGACCACAACCCTGTCCCCTGCCAGCTCCACATCCTCACACCTCAGCCCCCCGCTCTGCTAACACTGCCACTCACCAACTCCCCCAATCTGAAAGCCCCAAAGAACGCTAGCCCAAAAGCCGCCCTAAACAACCCCAGCTCCCAACCCGACCTACAAATGACACTCAACTGTTCGCCCATCCGCAACAACAGCTCAAAAGACACCGGCCTCCTCTGATCCATCATCTTACCCCCCCTCCCTACCCCCCCTACGCCAACCCTTCAACACCTGCCGTACCAGGAAACCTTTAGTCAAATCTGGCAGCCCTCGCAACCTAAACCCAAAAGCCACCCCTGCAATAAAACGATTCACTTTTGACACCGACCAACCCTCCCTCTTCAAACAACCCAGCAACTTCAACAGCCCAACATCCCCAGCCCCAACACCAGTCCCCCCGGTCCTATTCCAACACTCCCAGGTCGTCCACGCCTTACCATACTCCCTCCAAGTACCCGGACTCAGCGAATCCCTCAACAACCCCATCACTTCTCCTCCAGGATCCCCCAGAGCCACGGCGGACACTCCAGACCCTCCACCTCCGAACAAAGCTCAGGATCTATAAACTACGTGCAGAATTATTAGGCAAATGAGTATTTTGACCACATCATCCTCTTTATGCATGTTGTCTTACTCCAAGCTGTATAGGCTCGAAAGCCTACTACCAATTAAGCATATTAGGTGATGTGCATCTCTGTAATGAGAAGGGGTGTGGTCTAATGACATCAACACCCTATATCAGGTGTGCATAATTATTAGGCAACTTCCTTTCCTTTGGCAAAATGGGTCAAAAGAAGGACTTGACAAGCTCAGAAAAGTCAAAAATAGTGAGATATCTTGCAGAGGGATGCAGCACTCTTAAAATTGCAAAGCTTCTGAAGCGTGATCATCGAACAATCAAGCGTTTCATTCAAAATAGTCAACAGGGTCGCAAGAAGCGTGTGGAAAAACCAAGGCGCAAAATAACTGCCCATGAACTGAGAAAAGTCAAGCGTGCAGCTGCCAAGATGCCACTTGCCACCAGTTTGGCCATATTTCAGAGCTGCAACATCACTGGAGTGCCCAAAAGCACAAGGTGTGCAATACTCAGAGACATGGCCAAGGTAAGAAAGGCTGAAAGACGACCACCACTGAACAAGACACACAAGCTGAAACGTCAAGACTGGGCCAAGAAATATCTCAAGACTGATTTTTCTAAGGTTTTATGGACTGATGAAATGAGAGTGAGTCTTGATGGGCCAGATGGCTGGATTGGTAAAGGGCAGAGAGCTCCAGTCCGACTCAGACGCCAGCAAGGTGGAGGTGGAGTACTGGTTTGGGCTGGTATCATCAAAGATGAGCTTGTGGGGCCTTTTTGGGTTGAGGATGGAGTCAAGCTCAACTCCCAGTCCTACTGCCAGTTTCTGGAAGACACCTTCTTCAAGCAGTGGTACAGGAAGAAGTCTGCAAGGTAAGAAAAACATGATTTTCATGCAGGACAATGCTCCATCACACGCGTCCAAGTACTCCACAACGTGGCTGGCAAGAAAGGGTATAAAAGAAGAAAATCTAATGACATGGCCTCCTTGTTCACCTGATCTGAACCCCATTGAGAACCTGTGGTCCATCATCAAATGTGAGATTTACAAGGAGGGAAAACAGTACACCTCTCTGAACAGTGTCTGGGAGGCTGTGGTTGCTGCTGCACGCAATGTTGATGGTGAACAGATCAAAACACTGACAGAATCCATGGATGGCAGGCTTTTGAGTGTCCTTGCAAAGAAAGGTGGCTATATTGGTCACTGATTTGTTTTTGTTTTGTTTTTGAATGTCAGAAATGTATATTTGTGAATGTTGAGATGTTATATTGGTTTCACTGGTAAAAATAAATAATTGAAATGGGTATATATTTGTTTTTTGTTAAGTTGCCTAATAATTATGTACAGTAATAGTCACCTGCACACACAGATATCCCCCTAAAATAGCTAAAACTAAAAACAAACTAAAAACTACTTCCAAAAATATTCAGCTTTGATATTAATGAGTTTTTTGGGTTCATTGAGAACATGGTTGTTGTTCAATAATAAAATTAATCCTCAAAAATACAACTTGCCTAATAATTCTGCACTCCCTGTACCATCATTGACCCACGCACCTTTCGGGTAAGACAAATGATGAATGAGCCGAAACTTATTCGGCTCCTTCTTCTGTCACAACCAGACAGCTGAGAAGCTCTGACAGAGGCCTTTCAGAACCTCCTCCTTGAATTTCTGTGTTGTGGTATTCAGCTCCTCCTCTCGTCAGCCTCTCTCAGCTGTCATGTCTTAATTGCTTCCCTTTAAATGCCTCCTCAGAATGCTTTTCTGAGCGGCTTATATTTCCTCCTGGAGTGTGTGTGCACGCTGATCTGTCCTCCTCGTTGCTTCAAAGCTAAGTGTACTTTTATATGTTTATATCTGTTTGCTGGATCCCAGATGACCCTGACTCCCTCCGTGTCTTGTGTAGGGAGCCGGTGGTCGTGTCCCCTCACTATTGTAGGGTGCTCAGGGCTTTATAGTCAAGGTTCGTGGATATGCAAACCTCCACCATTAGGATCTTTGCATAGGCTGAGCAGCCAGGGAAAGTGCCAGGTCTTCTGCAGGGGTCTCCCTTGGTTCCTTAGTTTTTGGATCCAGCGAGTCGTTTATACATGTTGCTTTGCCTTGTTACCTGTACACATTCCGTGACATTATAAGCCGCCAAAACCGTCTTAAGCATGGATCCGGTTTCACTTTTGGCTGAACGCTTCCAGGGTCTTTCATTGGAGGTAGCTGACCTCCGTAAGACTTTGTCTCAGCTTCAAGTGACCGGTTCAGCTTGCGTTCATGGAGCTTGTTCTGAGCCTAAGATCTCGCTCCCGGATACGTTCTCCGGGGGTAGTGAGAATTTTGTGCGTTTTAGAGAGGCTTGCAAACTCCATTTTCGCCTTCTTCCCCATTCTTCTGGTGATGAGGAACGGAGGGTGGGGATCATTATATCGCTGCTCAGGGGTAACGCTCAGTCCTGGGCCTTTTCGCTGCCGGAGGGGGCACGGCCCCTCCGTTCAGTGGATGAATTCTTTTTAGCCCTGGGTCAGATATATGATGATCCGGATCGTATTGCTCTGGCGGAGTCTAGACTACGTCTCCTATGCCAGGGTAAACAATCCGCAGAAATATACTGCTCAGAATTTCGGAGTTGGGCAGCTGATACTGGTTGGAATGATGCTGCACTCCGAAGTCAATTTTGCCATGGTCTTTCAGAGGGATTGAAAGATGCATTTGCCTTTCATGAAAGGCCTATTTCTTTGGACTCTGCTATGTCTCAGGCCGTTCGTATTGACAGGCGTCTTAGAGAGAGAGGAGAGATCTCTCCTTCCTGTCATACTCGGTCCCAGGACTGTGCAGCGGTCCCATTCTCTGCGCAGGGGTCTCAGTCGCCGTCAGCCCCTTCTGAGCAGGAGCCCATGCAGCTGGGGTTGATTGCTTCTGACAATAGAAGATTCAGCCCGCATGAGAGGGTTTGTTTTTGTTGTGGAGGTATTAATCATTTGGCAAATATTTGTCCCTCTAGGAGATTCAGGCAGTTCTCTGGGTATAATAAAGAAACAAAGAGGAAAAAATCTTTGAAAAATGTTCCGTCTGTTACTATTGGCAGGATTGAGGCGGAAATTGAAGATTTTCCGTTTGCTTGTAGTTCCCGTTTTGTCCTGCCGGCTAGGGTGGCGCTAGAGAGCAAGAACATTTTTTGTGAGATTTTTGTGGATAGTGGAGCAGCGGTTAATCTCATTGATAATCACTTTGCGATAACTCATGGTTTCCAGGTGTGCGCTTTGAGAAAGGATATTCCTGTGTTTTCTATCGATTCCGCTCCACTTTCTCAGAAGTCATTAAAGGGCATAGTTCACAATATCCGTTTAATTGTGAGTGATGCTCATGTTGAGGATGTGTCATGTTTCGTCCTTAGCGGTTTGCCGACTCCTCTAGTGTTGGGGCTACCCTGGCTCACTAAACATAACCCCACCATTGATTGGCAAGCAAGGCAAATAAATGGTTGGAGTGACTTTTGCAGAGAGAATTGCCTCACGACATCTGTTTCTGAGGTTGCTACTAAGACTGTACCATCTTTTCTCTCTGAATTTTCGGATGTCTTCTCTGAGAGTGGAGTTCAGGATTTGCCCCCGCACAGGGAGTACGATTGCCCTATTAATCTCATCCCAGACGCCAAGCTGCCTAAATCTCGTTTATACAATCTTTCCCAACCTGAGAGGATCGCTATGCGTACTTATATCTCTGAGAGTCTGAGAAAGGGACACATACGACCCTCAAAGTCACCTGTTGCCGCTGGTTTTTTCTTTGTTAAGAAAAAAGATGGTTCTTTAAGACCTTGTCTGGATTTCAGGGAGCTGAACAATATCACAATTCGTGACCCTTATCCGCTTCCTCTGATCCCGGACCTGTTTAACCAGGTTGTTGGGGCTAAAGTCTTTTCCAAATTAGATTTAAGAGGGGCATACAACCTGGTCAGGGTCAGAGAAGGGGACGAATGGAAGACGGCCTTCAATACCCCTGAGGGCCATTTTGAGAATTTGGTTATGCCTTTTGGGTTGATGAATGCCCCAGCCGTTTTTCAGCATTTCGTGAACAGCATTTTTTATCATTTGATGGGAAAATTTGTATTGGTGTATTTGGATGACATTTTGATTTTTTCTCCCGATTTCAAAACTCATAAGGAACATTTACGTCAGGTCTTGCTCATCCTGCGGGAGAATAAACTATATGCGAAACTGGAAAAATGTGTGTTTGCGGTTCCAGAAATTCAATTTCTGGGGTTTCTTCTCTCCGCTTCTGGTTTTCGCATGGACCCCGAGAAGGTCCGCGCTGTGCTTGAGTGGGAGCTTCCTGAGAATCAAAAGGCGCTGATGCGTTTTTTGGGCTTTGCCAATTATTACAGGAAGTTCATTTTGAATTATTCTTCTATTGTTAAACCACTCACTGATATGACCAGAAAGGGGGTAGATTTTTCTTCTTGGTCAGTAGAGGCGCGTAAGGCCTTTTCTGATATCAAGGAGAGTTTTGCTTCCGCTCCCATCTTGGTGCAACCTGATGTTTCATTACCCTTCATAGTTGAGGTTGATGCTTCTGAGGTCGGTGTGGGGGCGGTCTTGTCTCAGGGTTCCTCTCCTGCCAATTGGCGACCGTGTGCCTTTTTCTCAAGAAAACTCTCCTCCGCAGAGAGAAATTACGATGTGGGAGATAGGGAATTGTTGGCCATCAAGTTGGCTTTTGAGGAATGGCGCCATTGGCTAGAGGGGGCCAGACACCCTATTACCGTATTTACTGACCATAAAAATCTGGCCTACTTGGAGTCAGCCAAGCGTCTGAACCCGAGACAGGCCAGATGGTCGTTGTTCTTTTCTAGGTTTAATTTTGTTGTCACGTTCCGCCCTGGAGTTAAGAATGTGAAGGCAGATGCCCTGTCACGTTGTTTTCCGGGAGGCGGGAATTTTGAAGACCCGGGTCCCATTTTGGCTGAAGGTGTGGTGGTCTCTGCTCTTTTTCCTGAATTGGAGGCAGAGGTGCAGGCAGCCCAGTCAGAGGCTCCTGATCTTTGTCCTCCTGGGAGGTTGTTTGTGCCTCTCGCTTTAAGACACAAGATTTTTAAAGAACACCACGATACGGTCCTTGCTGGGCACCCGGGGGTAAGAGCCACACTGGATCTCATCGCTCGGAGATTCTGGTGGCCTGCGCTTCGTAAGTCGGTTGAGGGTTTTGTGGCAGCCTGCGAGACTTGCGCTCGTGCCAAGGTCCCTCATTCACGGCCATCAGGTCCTCTCCTTCCCTTACCCATTCCTTCCCGTCCTTGGACACATCTGTCCATGGACTTTATCACGGACCTGCCTCGTTCCTCGGGGAAGACTGTGATTCTGGTGGTGGTGGACCGTTTTAGCAAAATGGTGCATTTCATCCCTTTTCCTGGTTTGCCCAATGCTAAGACGCTGGCGCAGGCATTTGTTGATCACATTGTCAAGTTGCACGGTATTCCTTCAGACATAGTCTCTGATAGGGGCACGCAGTTTGTTTCCAGATTCTGGAAGGCTTTCTGTTCTCGCTTGGGGGTTCGGTTGTCATTCTCTTCTGCTTTCCACCCGCAGTCGAATGGCCAGACAGAGCGCGTCAATCAGAATCTGGAGACATATCTGCGTTGTTTTGTGGCGGAGAATCAAGAGGATTGGTGTTCTTTTTTGTCCCTTGCTGAGTTTGCTTTAAATAACCGTCGTCAGGAGTCCTCTGATAAGTCACCATTTTTTGGTGCATATGGGTTTCATCCACAGTTTGGGACTTTCTCGGGAGAGGGGTCTTCTGGTTTACCTGATGAGGACAGATTCTCCTCGTCTTTGTCATCTATTTGGCAAAAGATTCAAGAGAATCTAAAGAGCATGAGTGAGAGATATAAGCGTGTGGCTGATAAGAGACGTGTGCTTGGTCCGGACCTGAATGTTGGTGATCTGGTGTGGTTGTCTACCAAGAATATCAAATTGAAGGTTCCCTCCTGGAAGTTGGGTCCTAGGTTTATTGGGCCTTACAAAATCCTGTCTGTCATCAATCCTGTTGCATACCGTCTTGATCTTCCTCAGACTTGGAAGATCCATAATGTTTTTCATAAGTCCTTATTGAAACCTTATGTTCAACCCATTGTACCCTCGCCTTTGCCTCCTCCTCCGATTATGGTTGATGGGAATCTTGAATTCCAGGTCTCTAGGATTGTGGATTCTCGTCTTGTCCGCGGTTCTCTTCAGTACCTTGTTCAGTGGGAGGGGTATGGTCCTGAGGAGAGGATGTGGGTCCCAGTGACGGACATTAAGGCCTCTCGTCTCATCAGGGCATTCCATAGGTCCCATCCTGAGAAGGTGGGCTCTGAGTGTCCGGAGTCCACTCGTAGAGGGAGGGGTACTGTCACAACCAGACAGCTGAGAAGCTCTGACAGAGGCCTTTCAGAACCTCCTCCTTGAATTTCTGTGTTGTGGTATTCAGCTCCTCCTCTCGTCAGCCTCTCTCAGCTGTCATGTCTTAATTGCTTCCCTTTAAATGCCTCCTCAGAATGCTTTTCTGAGCGGCTTATATTTCCTCCTGGAGTGTGTGTGCACGCTGATCTGTCCTCCTCGTTGCTTCAAAGCTAAGTGTACTTTTATATGTTTATATCTGTTTGCTGGATCCCAGATGACCCTGACTCCCTCCGTGTCTTGTGTAGGGAGCCGGTGGTCGTGTCCCCTCACTATTGTAGGGTGCTCAGGGCTTTATAGTCAAGGTTCGTGGATATGCAAACCTCCACCATTAGGATCTTTGCATAGGCTGAGCAGCCAGGGAAAGTGCCAGGTCTTCTGCAGGGGTCTCCCTTGGTTCCTTAGTTTTTGGATCCAGCGAGTCGTTTATACATGTTGCTTTGCCTTGTTACCTGTACACATTCCGTGACATCTTCGGCACCACCCCCAGAGGAGACACCTTAAGATTCGGAAGCGGCGGCTCCCTGAACGGGCCCGCCATCCGCCCCAACTCAACCTCCCTCCTCAATATTTCCCCCACCACTCCCGCATGCTCAAGCGCAGACCTAAGGTTCTTATGAACAATAGGCCCCGCCGCCACCACCGAAGGAATGCGAAATCCAAACCTAAACCCGTCCCCCAACAACCTGGCCGCCTCCTGATCCGGATACCTATCTAGAAACTCCTGCATCTCTTCCACCTGCACCGGAGTCAGTCCCTTTTCCCCCCTTAAAGCAACGGCTAGCTCCATGGGAGCCCCCGCACACCGTGCATTCGTGCTTGAATTTGCACTTAGCCCCAAATCTGCAGTTTCCCTCATTAAAGAGGAAACACAGCCCTTTTGCCGACGCAGCCGCCGACGCCCCCGGAGAGGACCCCCCGGGCTCCCCCCGAAAGGACTGCCCAGCCCTAGGCGGCGCCGTCACCCTCAGCCATAACCCAATATCCTTATGGTCCCACCAGATATCAGGCCTCACCGCCTTACGCTGCCAGAACTGCTCATCATAACGGAGCCAGCCCACCCCCCGGTAAACCCGGTACGCTTCCCCTATGACATCCTGATAACAAAACAGGGCCGAACAGCATTCCGGGGACCTCTCCCCAATGACACTTGCTAATATGGCGTAGCTCCTGGACGTCGACGGCTGCTCCTCCTGGACCACCTGCACGACCCTCTGGACCACGCTGGAAGGCCAACGGGCCGGAAACGCGGCGTCCGCGACGACAGGGGGACACTCTTTCTCTCCGCCTAGATCTTCCCTGGGCCTGCACGGGTATTCCCCTCCATCCAATGCAGCCCGAGGCACCTGGATCCCATCAAGAAGCCGAGTGGACCGCCCGCTGTAGGAAGGACCGGGCCGGTCCACCGTTCCTGGTCCCGCATCCACCGTGACTGCCGCAGGGAGCGGGGAAAGGGGGGTCCTCTCAGGGCCCCGCCGTGTAGTGGGATTCCTCCCGCGGCGAGAGCGACTTGCTGATGGCTGAGCGGCCACTCTCCACCGCGGAGGGTCCGCAGAGGGGCTCCCTACTCGGCGCCGGACCCGGGGGGTGCTTTCAGGGCTTAGGCGCGCCGGTGGGTTCAGTAGGGGTAGCCACAGGAGCAGGCAAAACTCTGCATGCACCCACCTGCTCCTGCAGCCAGCCAGGCCCCCGCACCTCCGCCTCTCTCCTCAGACACTCCAGCATCTCCTCTACAGACATCACCGGCGCCGCCATCTCGCAGCCTGACCGCTCCGTTTCCTTGCCCTGGCCGCAATGCTCTTTCTCCCGCCACCTCCACCCTCGCGCCTGCTGGCCACACACCCCGATCCCCTAGCAACTCGCGCCCAAGCTTTCCCTACCTCCACACTTAACCCCTACCTCGCCTGTCCCTTCACTGCCAGCCGCCTCTTCATGAACGGCCTCCCCCACCGCTGCGCTCCTCGTCCGGCCTGACTGATAGTTAGTGGGAGATAGTCAGTGTAGGTTAGATAGTGATATAGTGTAGCTGATAGGTTCCAGTGCAGGGTGTTAGGTAGTGTGATAGGTTCTGCTGTCCTTACATACATGCTCCATACACAGTGCTGTGATGTCACAAGTTCACAACAATACTTAATGCACCAATCAGTAATATATAGTCAGACCTGCTAAAATGTGAAGTTGCACATATTGCACCAAAATATGCGCATCATTAATTGCGATTTGCGCAATCGCAAATATATTGGAGCACTCTATCTGCATATGAAGTTATTGTAATGTTCTGCCGTGCCAACCATTTTCTCCAGTCTCAGGAAACTTCTAGCAGCTTGAAAAATGTAGCAAAAGTGACCCACACCTGTATTGCGCGTGCAATACGCGCATATTACATTGCCGATTTTCGCAATCAAGAAAATAATGGCGAATTCTCTAATTCGCGAATTTATGATGAATATTCGCCCAAATATATGCAAAATATCGTAAATTCAAATATTGCCCCTGCCGCTCATCACTAGTGCTTGGTTTCTACACAGAAAAAAATCCGCCTAGTAGAAAAGGTTTGTAGCAACATCATAGGTGACCTGGTAAAGGTCCACTCTTTGGAGATTGAAAGGTTGTTTGCATCTAAAGCCTCTCGCCTTATGAGGGGTTTTTCTTTTCAGGTGCCCTGACTGAGTAGTTCTCCTTGAGAGGGGTTAGGGGATTCCTTTTTTTTTTTGCCCATTTGCTGGATGGGGTCTGTGCTGTCCATTGTATCTTTTACTGAGATCAAGTTTAGGGTCAGAGTTAGAAATAGAATCAAATCAGGGATAGTTTTGATTTTGCAGGGTCAGTATTAGGGATAGGAGTAGGGTTCAGGATGAGGGAAAGATTAGGAGAGGTGTTGTAGTGGGTGTGGGTCTTGTCTTCTAGATGGGCATTGAAGGGTTTCCCTTTCCCCTTTCTCTAGTGGTGGGCTGGCATGTCCCTATTAGAATTTTTTTTTATTTGAAGATTAAAGGCAGAATAAAGGGTCATTAGTACTGAACTTTGGCTTACGGGAGTGTTGTTGGTAGTCAGGTGTGTTCTATGGTTTTAATATAAATGTGTTGTTTATGTTGATATTGTTTTTAGAATTGTACAGTATTTTGTATATTGGATCTCTTGTAGGGGGTTTAGATTAGGTTGGGTGGGGGTATAATGGGCAGGGGGGATTTTTTGGGACTATGCGGACATACTTTGACGGGTTGGGCTTGGATTTTGGGTTGTGGTGGTGGGGGCCAGTTTCTGGACTATGTGTACATGAGAGGATATGAGGCGAGATAGTGGCCTGGGCAGGATGTATTTTATTTGCTGTGGTTTAAAAAATATATATATATATATTTATATTTTATTGTTATCATCATTAGTAGCTTTCTTTTAGGCATATAGGTATGTTTATTTCTTAGTTGAATTTTGTATATAGTTGAATATATATGTATATTTGTAGTATGGTTGTAGTGTAGTTTTTGGTATGAATGTGGCTGAATTGGTCAGGTTTTGGTTTGATTGTGTATTTGGACTTTTTGGTTGTAGGATTATAATTATTGTTATGTTTTTCAATTTTATAATAAAGAGTTCCAGCCCCTAGCCATGCAGTCTGCCATTACCACAGGTGTATAACATCCAGACCCTTGCCATGTAGTCTGCCATTATCACAGGTGTATAACTTTCAGCCCCTCGCCATGCAGTCTGACATTACCACAGGTGTATAACATCCAGCCCCTAGCCATGGAGTCTGCCATTACCACAGGTGTATAACATCCAGACCCTTGGCATGTAGTCTGCCATTATCACAGGTGTATAACATCCAGGCCCTAGCCATGCAGTCTGCCATTACCACAGGTGTATAACATCCAGCCCCTCGCCATGGAGTCTGCCATTGCCACAGGTGTATAACATCCAGCCCCTAGCCATGCAGTCTGCCTTTACCACAGGTGTATAACATCCAGCCCCTAGCCATGGAGTCTTTCATTACCACAGGTGTATAACATCCAACCCCTAGCCATGGAGTCTTTCATTACCACAGGTGTATAACATCCAGACCCTTGGCATGTAGTCTGCCATTATCACAGGTGTTTAATATCCAGGCCCTAGCCATGCAGTCTGCCATTACCACAGGTGTATAACATCCAGCCCCTAGCCATGGAGTCTGCCATTATCACAGGTTGATAACATCCAGACCCTTGCCATGTAGTCTGCCATTATCACAGGAGTATAACTTTCAGCCCCTCGCCATGCAGTCTGCCATTATCACAGGTTGATAACATCCAGACCCTTGCCATGTAGTCTGCCATTATCACAGGTGTATAACATCCAGACCCTCGCCATGCAGTCTGCCTTTACAGATAAAATTATACACAGCGCACCATAGGTAGCATTGCTAATAATAATAACGCAATATAAAACTCAAACAGGTTGAGGCTCACCTTGAGTAGTTGTGCCTGTCTGCTGCATTTTCCTCAAAAGCAAAGCCAGTGGAATAGAACAGAATCTTGCCCCCAGGGTTCAAAATAAATGCTTTATTATTATAAAAGGCATTTTAAGTGAAATTAAAAATCTGTTAAAATATTATGGGGGCCATTTACAATCAGAAATACACCTCAATGAGGCGTATTTCTGGTGCAAATAACCCTTGCACCACAATCTGCGACTTTTCCCCACTCACTCCAGGTCTAAAAAAGTGGATGTTGCGTGGGCGAGGCAGGGGAGAGGCCGGAAGGCCCGTCTCATTCATCATTTTCTACACCTGTTTTAGAAGTAGAAAGTTGTCTAAATGTAAGCCAGTAAGGAAGCTGTCTTACATTTATACCGGCGCTGGATACGTCGAAGTTATGGAGAGGCCGTTGCCGCTATATAACTTTGGTAGATCCACCACCAGCTCAGGACCTTATTAAGACTATTTTATCACAAATATTCTAAAACAAAAGTTTAGATTAGCAAGGTCTATAAAGGCATGGTTGGGTGCTTTTGGTATGGAGGAACATGACTAGCCCTGACCTAAACTCTATCCAACACCTTTGGATGAACTAGAATGTAGATTGTGAGTGAAGCCATCTTTTCTAACATCATTGGCTGTCCTCACAAATACTCTACTAGAAAAATGGGCAAAACTCCCACATACACATCCAAAATCTTGTAGTAAGCTTTCCAAGAAGAGCAAAGTGGGGACCAATACATATTAATGCCTGTGGACTTAGAATGGCATGTTAGAAAAGCTCCTGCAAGTGTAATGTATTCCTCTCCCAATACACATACAGTATAGAAACTAGGGATCGACCGATTATCGGATTTACCGATATTATCGGCCGATATTCAGGATTTTGAACGCTATCGGTATCGGCATTTATTTTGCCGATATTCCGATATCGTATGGGGAACACAGATTGCGCTGCTGACCGCTCTCAGTGTTCCCCTTAGCAGCACAGGGGAGAAGGAGCAGTGTCTCCTCCCCCTGTGCTGCTGCTGCCGCCAATGAGAGGACAGGGGACAAGAGGAGGGGAGGAGCTATGGCCACTGCGCCACCAATGAAGATTAATCTCTCATTTATTCATATACAGGAGGCGGGAGCTGCAGGATCACACAGCCGGCTCCCGGCCTCTATGAGCTGTAGCTGCGATCTGCGGTAGTTAACTCCTCAGGTGCCGCGGATCGCAGCTACTGCTCATAGAGGCCGGGAGCCGGCTATGTGATCCTGCAGCCAGCTCCCGCCTCCTGTATATGAATAAATTAGAGATTAAGCTTCATTGGTGGCGCAGTGCGCCCCCCCAAGCCCCCAGTATTAGACATTGGTGGCGCAGTGCGCCCCCCCTCCCCCCCAGTATTAAGCAGTGGTGGCGCAGTGCGCCCCCCCTCCCCCCCAGTATTAAGCATTGGTGGCGCAGTGCGCCCCCCCTCCCCCCCAGTATTAAGCAGTGGTGGCGCATAGGGCCCCCCACCCCAGTCGCAGTGCGCCCCCCCACCCCAGTCGCAGTGCGCCCCCCCACAGGATCCCCTCCTCCCCTGCTCCTCCGATCGGAGCCCCAGCAGTGTAATGCTGGGGCTCCGATCGGTTACCATGGCAGCCAGGACGCTACTGAAGCCCTGGCTGCCATGGTAAGCTCCATGCTGCTGTGTGCACAATGCACAGAGCAGCAGGGACAGTGTGAGCTCCTATTCACCCTGATAGAGCTCTATCAGGGTGAATAGGACAAGGGTTCTAGTCCCTAAGGGGGATAAAAGTTAGTTAAAAAAAAAAAAAAAAAGTTACAAAAATAAAAACACCAAAATATTAAATATTAATAAAAAAGAAAGATTTACAACAAAAAAAAATACACATTAACAATAAACATTAATTTTCAGCAGATTTGTGGGAATTTATTTATTTTTTTCAAAAATGAAAATTCCCAGAATATCGGTATAAATTATCGGCTATTGGCCTGAAAGCTCACAAATTATCGGTATCGGTATCGGCCCTAAAAAATCAATATCGGTCGATCCCTAATAGAAACATAGTTTATAAGGCTGAAAAAAGACATCTGTCCATCCAGCTCAGCCTGTTATGCTGCAAGTTGATCCAGAGGAAGGCAAAAAAAATAATAATGTTAGGTAGAGCCAATTTTCCCCACTTTAGGGGAAAAAAATTATTTCCCGACTCCAATCAGGCATCAGAATAACTCCCTGGATCAACGACCCCTCTCTAGTAGCTATAGCCTGTAATATTATTACGCTCCAGAAATACACCCAGGCCCCTCTTGAATTCCTTTATTGTACTCACCATCACCACCTCCTCAGGCAGAGAGCTCCATAGTCTCACTGCTCTTACCGTAAAGAATCCTCTTCTATGTTTGTGTACAAACCTTCTTTCCTCCAGACTGGTGATGAGCCGCAGGGGGCATATTCGAATTTGTGATATTTCATGAATATTTTTTAGAATATTTGTCATATATTCGCTAATTAGTATATTTTTTATATTCTACTTTCTTTTTTTTTACGCGGAAATCGGCAAGGCAGCGATTGCATAATATGCGAATATTGCGTGCTCAATACAACCGTGGGTCAAAAACGAATATATAGCACTATAGAATATAGTGCTATATATTAGTTTTTAGAATATTCGTCATTTTTTCCATCTGAACACATGAGTCCTCCCTGCTTCTTGCTTGTGGGCCAATGAGTCATTGGCCCCCAAGCAACTTAAGCAGGGAGGAATCATGACTTCAGATGGAAAAAAAATTCTCAATATTCCAAAAAACTAATATATAGCGCTATATATTAGTTTTTAGAATATTCATCATTTTTTCCATCTGAACACAAGAGTCCTCCCTGCTTAAAGGGGTTATCCCACTTAGCGTTTTTAAACTTACCTGCTGCCACCGCGCGGTCACTTCCTGGATTCTGGCTGGGGGCGGGCTTCATCTTGATTGAAGTCTTCTCCCGGCCGTGCCGCGCGCTGGACTGAATGCGCACGCCGCCGCGCATGCGCAATGGTGACTTATTCCTACAGAGCCGGCGTGCGCGTTCGCAGCTCTGTACTATTCTGGCCGGGAAGAAGTCACCGTCGCGCATGCGCGGCAGCGTGCGCGTTCAGAACAGCGAGCGGACCGGCCGGGAGAAAAGAAGGAGTCTTCTGGGCAAGCGCGACCTTCCGGCTTTTGGAGAAGAGCGGAGGTCGTAACCAGGGGAGACCGAGTCACAACAATCAGGTAAGTGGGGATGAATTTTATCCTAATCGGTGGGGATTTGTTAATAAAGTATATTTACAAAAATGATCACTGTCAAATCATTAACAGATTTAACAGTGATCATTATGATGGGATAACCCCTTTAAGTTGCTTGTGGGCCAATGACTCATTGGCCCACTAACAAGAAGCAGGGAGGAATCATGTGTTCAGATGGAAAAAAAATGCTGAATATTCGTTATAACAATTATATAGCACTATATACTAAATATTCACGAATTCTCGAAGTGACAATATTTGCTATTAAAATTCGCTATTCGAATATTCGCGCTCAACACTAATCCAGACACAAAGGATGTCCTGGGATCACATTCCTGGGGATAAATAGATGATGGGAGTGATCTCTGTACTGACCCCTGATATATTTATACATAGTTATTAGATCTACCCATATTTTTTCTAAAGTGAATAACCCTAATTTTGATAATCTTTCCAGGTCCTGTAGTCCACCCATTCCAGTTATTACTTTAGTTGCCCTCCTCTGTACCCTCTCCAGCTCTGCTATGTCTGCCTTGTTTACAGGAGCCCAGAACTGTACACAGTACTCCATGTGTGGTCTGACTAGTGATGTGTAAAGTGGTAGGACTATGTTCTCATCACGGGCATCTATGTCCCTTTTGATGCAACCCATTATCTTATTGGCCTTGGCAGCAGCTGCCTGACACTGGTTTCTACAGCTTAGCTTGCTGTTCACTAAAATTCCTAGGTCCTTTTCCATGTCAGTGTTACCCAGTGTTTTACCATTAAGTATGTACGGGTGACTTGCATTTTTCCTTCCCATGTGCAGAACCTTACATTTGCCAGTGTTCAACCTCATCTGTCACTTCTCTGCCCGAGCCTCTAATCTATCCAGTTCCATCTGTAGCAGTATAGTATATATCCCTCACACTAGGGATCTCTAACACAATGATTCAGGTTATGGATCCTACAGAATTCTATTATTGCCACCTGGATGTTGTCTTTTGTGGTAAGCATGGCGATAACATGAAGAAAAGTTCTTGTATCACCCCTTGAAGCCACTGGAGGCTGTTTATGGGGGAGATGACAGTAATAAGCTGTGATCTTACTTCTTGCATCTTGCCCTCCTGCCTCCCATCTTACACAGAACCATAGAGTAAAACTTTTCATCTTGCTCCATGACTTCAGAGGAGCGCTGCTGTCTGAATATGGCAGCCAGTGTGGCCCTAGCCTTTTTTTTACTAGCCAGGAATTAGTTTAATGTCGTAGCTTATTTACTCTACAGTGAAAGGGTTAATCAATTCACACAGCGATAGTCTTATGTAACAGATCCTCAAAGGTTGTCCTAGACATTATTACGTACTACAAGGTAAAACCCACACACTTTGGAAACAACTTTGGAAAAAGATATCATTGCTTACCACAA